>NW_027210849.1:470000-510314 GCF_029030835.1 Brachyistius frenatus | reverse complement strand
TTTTTGATCATATTTCAGACGACATGCTATAGTATGACTTTTTGGTCATATTTTAGACGACATGCTATAGTATGACTTTTTGATCATATTTCAGACGACATGCTATAGTATGACTTTTTGGTCATTTTATAGACGACATGCTATAGTATGACTTTTTGGTCATATTTTAGACGACATGCTATAGTATGACTTTTTGGTCATATTTTAGACGACATGCTATAGTATGACTTTTTGGTCATATTTTAGACGACATGCTATAGTATGACTTTTTTGTCATATTATAGACGACATGCTATAGTATGACTTTTTTGTCATATTTCAGACGACATGCTATAGTATGACTTTTTGATCATATTTTAGACGACATGCTATAGTATGACTTTTTGATCATATTTCAGACGACATGCTATAGTATGACTTTTTGGTCATATTTTAGACGACATGCTATAGTATGACTTTTTGATCATATTTCAGACGACATGCTATAGTATGACTTTTTGGTCATATTTTAGACGACATGCTATAGTATGACTTTTTGATCATATTTTAGACGACATGCTATAGTATGACTTTTTTGTCATATTTTAGACGACATGCTATAGTATGACTTTTTTGTCATATTTTAGACGACATGCTATAGTATGACTTTTTGATCATATTTTAGACGACATGCTATAGTATGACTTTTTTGTCATATTTTAGACGACATGCTATAGTATGACTTTTTGATCATATTTTAGACGACATGCTATAGTATGACTTTTTGGTCATATTTTAGACGACATGCTATAGTATGACTTTTTGATCATATTTTAGACGACATGCTATAGTATGACTTTTTGGTCATATTTTAGACGACATGCTATAGTATGACTTTTTGATCATATTTTAGACGACATGCTATAGTATGACTTTTTGATCATATTTTAGACGACATGCTATAGTATGACTTTTTTGTCATATTTTAGACGACATGCTATAGTATGACTTTTTGATCATATTTTAGACGACATGCTATAGTATGACTTTTTGATCATATTTTAGACGACATGCTATAGTATGACTTTTTGATCATATTTTAGACGACATGCTATAGTATGACTTTTTGATCATATTTTAGACGACATGCTATAGTATGACTTTTTGATCATATTTTAGACGACATGCTATAGTATGACTTTTTGATCATATTTTAGACGACATGCTATAGTATGACTTTTTGATCATATTTTAGACGACATGCTATAGTATGACTTTTTGATCATATTTTAGACGACATGCTATAGTATGACTTTTTGATCATATTTTAGACGACATGCTATAGTATGACTTTTTGATCATATTTTAGACGACATGCTATAGTATGACTTTTTGATCATATTTTAGACGACATGCTATAGTATGACTTTTTGGTCATATTTTAGACGACATGCTATAGTATGACTTTTTGATCATATTTTAGACGACATGCTATAGTATGACTTTTTGATCATATTTTAGACGACATGCTATAGTATGACTTTTTGGTCATATTTTAGACGACATGCTATAGTATGACTTTTTGATCATATTTTAGACGACATGCTATAGTATGACTTTTTGGTCATATTTTAGACGACATGCTATAGTGTGACTTTTTTTCACGTTTCAGACGATATTCTATACTATGACATTTTTTCTTGTTCAAATATTTTTCATATTATTTTTGTTTTAAACTTTTGGAATAATCAATTTAAACTAATATGCCTTGCAATAAGAAACAAGATAATTCACGTGGTTTGGTTTGTTACACTCTGCAGGAACTCTTACATTTTTCATTTTTTTATCTTAATGTTACAACAACTTGTCCTTTTAACTGGAACTCACCTGCTGAGTTAGTCAGTTTTCTTCAATGTCTTGTATTTCCAGGAGTTCTTTGTCCAGACCGGTCTCAATAAAGGAAGGAGAAAACCTTATCCATCAGACCATTCATGTTTTTCACCTAAGCAATAACTACAGGCTCTATTTCTTACATCACTAGGAGGGTGTGAGGTTTTAGTGTATGTGCACCAACTGGGGATGTCTTCTGATGACATACTGAATAAAGGTTGCATTCACACACATTTCACAACTGTGTCAATTAGATAATTTACACACTGCAGGGGAGACAAGAGGCTTTTGAGCGAGTTCAGCTTCGTCTCTGAGGCTGCAGGGTGAAGGAGTGATGTTGATGCAGAGCTGGGGGAGAAGTGGAAGCCCACCCAAAACACACACACACACACTCACCCATCCATCCACTGGTTGACATTTTGTTTTGTCATGGCCATTGTGGCGAGAGCTGTCACTACCAGAGAAACAGCATGACCATGTTGATTAGGCGAACCTTTGGGGCAAGGAGTGGAAATATGCTGTCAACTCATTACAAAAATACATAAGCTCTCACTTCCAATTACTCACGTAGCAGCTGGAGATTAGACAGCGGAGCGGATGCCAACACCACGGTCTTTCTGGGGTCAGTGGAGATGACTGTAACACACACACACACACACACACACACACCCTCTTATCCCGTCAGCCTTCTCTAAACACAGCCCGCTGCCCTTTTACTCGACTCACCTGAAAAGTAGAGTCAAATATTTACACTTTGATGTGAGCTGCCCTTTATGTGGATTTCATATTTTATGAAACATCACAGAGGACTTTGGATTTGTGTTGAATTTTGCAGCCTCTGTTCAGATGACAGTCTGGGAAACAGGGGGAGAAATTTTGATTCTTCTTTAAGCATTTTAGTGATGAACAAACTCTGCAGAGGTTTTCAGACTCTTTTCGATCATTGTTTTTGATCAATTAGGTTTCCAACAGCAGCAGGCTCTGGATGTGGGGTTTGATAGATGAACTGTACATGCTCAGAGACCAAAGCTAAAGATAAAAGTAGAGTGATAATTGGACTTGTCAAAATTGTTTGCAAACATGTTTATAAGATGTGGCCAAAATCCATGAATACAGCTTCACCTGCAGGACAAGCAGCTTTTCAAATGTAAGATAAGAAGAGAAGTGATAACAATAAAAAAAAAAAAAAATAAAAAAAAATGGAGCCTGATGCTGAGCAGGTCATTCAAAGCTTTTTCACTAAAAACACACACTGTGTGACACAGAAAAGAGATTGTAATTCTAAAACTGAAACAATGAGCTCAAACAAGCTGAAAACATCCCGATCGGTACGTCGCCTGCTTCACTCATAGTCACCGTTAATATAAAAACACAAAAAGAGAGACACTGCTGTATTTTATCAATAGAAAAAAACAGTGAGCCATAAATCTTTACCTTTTAATATAATTTTATTTATGTACTATTATAAATGTATTACAAATAATACAATATTGACATATTTCATTATTATTTTTTTTAGGAGCTCCATTTGGATTTATGGGCTGATTTGACTCACATTTTCACAGTAAAGATTGTGTATGTGGTGCTGATAAATGCACAGAACAACACGTTCACACAGACCTAAATCAGACGTCGGAGCGTGAACCTTCCTCTGACCGTGACCGCCAAATGAGTGAGGATTGTTGGCTCCCGGCCTCCACCGCTCCACGGACGCTCGCCCTCCACGGCGAAGCTGATATCCAGCAAACCTCCCTCCCGGAGGCCCCTCTCCTTCCAGTAAGGATCAAATCTGTTAATGCCTGACGAGCCCTGTAAAGTCTCCATCCGTCAAGACTGGCTTTTCTGTTTTTTCAGAGTGGTGAAGGAGAGGACGTGGAGGCCTCAGACAGCCGCGGCTCTGATTGCAGCCTGCAGTCTGTATAAATACAGAAAACAAGTCTGCAGAAAGCACGTCAACAGCCTGGAAAAGCAACAAAGCAGCCTGCGACGCGACGTATGTGCTTCTCTCAGCATTTGGTGTGTAGGATGGTGTGATTTGAGATGTTGCAGTATGATGCAAATTTATTTGAGTGTTTTTTTTCCTATCAGATGATTTCTACCAGATTATATAATGTTATCAACATGAAATGATTTGACAACATAAGATTCACACGTTCAATTCTTCGGTGAATCATTGAATTGTAGTTTGTTGTCTGTAGTTTGCAGCCTTGGAACAAACGTTCTTCTTTATCTGAGGTTGGTTTGTCTCATCTGACAACATCTGGAGAAACAACTGTTTCTATAAACTTTATCCAAACTGCCACAGTTAAGGGAGTGTGAAAAGTGTTTAAAGAAAGGTGAGAGGCAATAAACTTTCAAATTGGAATAACAGCACAAACACTTAAGAGTATTTTTTTTGTAAAGAAAACAAAAGATGAAGTAAAACTTGTGGAGAAATTCAGTTGTCTCAACAGCAGAAGAAAAAAATACAAATATACATATACACACATATATACACACATATATATATATATTTATTTATTTACATGATATCATTGCACATCAATGATATGGAAAATTTGCTCTATGAATATATGCCCAATAAATGTATATGAAATGACAGGTATAATATGTATATTCACACATATAATGCATCACAAGAAACAGAAGTTCAAATTAAAAAATATTACAGCATTTTAATTACATATTTAAGAAACTAATATATTGTTAACTATCAGCAACAGTGTTCTTTTCACCGAAAGAAAAATGAAAAGGTTCACTACAGGTTCTTCCACAAAAGATCCACAAAATGCAACAAAAAAGGTTTTATTGTAGAACAAACTGATAAACGTTTGCAAGAAAATATTGAAATGCACTTTAAAAACAAAAGTCCAAAAAGAACATTAACTAAATGAGGTTTTCTGAAACGTAATGACATTGCGTTTTGTGATTAGTCAAAGAAACAGGAACACTCAAAAAATATTTCAATACATCGAACCCCACTGACAAGAATCTATTTACCTCCAGCAGAAAAATCAGGGATGGCTTTCTTAAAATATGCAGCCCAATAAAGTGCATGAAGATTCTGTTACAGACCAGGCAGAATAAGTGGGTGAAGCTGGCCGCAGCCCTGAGCCTTCGACCCCCGGGGGCCCCATTATCACTCAAGGTTGTTATTGGTAATTTGTTTAATTGCACATTTTGTCAAGGACTTTTCATTCTAGTTCATTATCAGATAAAAAAAAACATAATTTCTGACCTCAGCTTCTGACGCTGTCTATCAGGTCAAAATCTGACTCAATTATTTTTTTATTCACAGTGTTTATTCCTAAATATATTTAAAATTGCATCACCATCAGCACAGATACACCGTGACCTGTGGGCATGTCGTGATATTCCAGCACAGTATGTGAGCACGGAGCATGCTGGGAATCCATCGGAGCGTTTTGACTCTCAGTGTATTTGTAAGTCACTGATACACCATAACTCGGTGTCTGCTCTCCCTGCAGCTTTCTGCAGGTATCTTTGGATGATTCTGATCTGTGGGTCCTGACTTCAACCTCAGACAATGAGACAAACATTTTACACAACTCAGGTTACTTCTTCAATCTTTTACAGCTTTATTCCACAAGAGGGCAGAAGCAGCCTGCACAGACTCCTGCCTCTGCTGGAAGAGCCAGTGTTGGTGCAGACTCTGAACAACAGGCCAAAAGCTGTTTAAAGCAGGAACTGGCAGTCTGACAAGCAAATCTAATGCAACAGTCGGTTAGGATCGACTCCCTGCATGTCAGCCATAAGCAGACACAGCTGTTGGTCGGTGAGGCAGCAGCTCCAGGAGAAGCTGTATGGGACATACATGTTGAAAGATATGGAACAATGAGTGCTGCCCTCAGCTCTAAATACAGGGAACAAGCTTTTCTCTCTGACACAGGAGTAATGACGCAGGGTGACACCGAGCAAAGAGGCTGTGATTGTTTACATGAGTTTTAATCCACTGAAATAGGACACACCCATCACAGCATTGTAGTGGAAGTCAGTTGATGCAGGAGCAAATGGTTCTGAAGCTTTAAAGTAAAATGGCCAAGACATAAAAACACTAAACAGTAAAAAAAAAAAAAAAAATTAATCTGATGAATAAAAAAAACAGTTTGATTTTTTTTTTTAATATATATATAAAAATAAGTATAAGTTAAAGTTGAAGACTTGAGTCATATGACCTGGATGTTGGTCAAACTTGAATTATAAATTCAATTCAATTCAATTTTATTTATAAAGCGCCAAATCACATCACAGATTATTTCATGGCACTTAACACATTAAAGTCTTTACAGCAGAACTTTACAACATTATACAGAGAAACCAACAATTCAACAATTCAACAATTCCCACATAAGCCAGGAGGGGAAAAAAAACCTCCTCCAACAGAGGGAAGAAAAACTCCCTCTAACAGGAAGAAACCTCCGACAGAACCAGGATCAGAGGTGGGCGGAGCATCTGCTAACAGAACCGGGATCAGAGGTGGGCGGAGCATCTGTTAACAGAACCGGGATCAGAGGTGGGCGGAGCATCTGTTAACAGAACCAGGATCAGAGGTGGGCGGAGCATCTGCCTCAACCGGTTGGGGTGAGAGGAGAGCAGAGAGAGAAAAGGACAGCATAGAGATAGAAGAGAAGAACTGTTGGTGGAGACGACATGCAGCTCCATGACGGAACATCTGGAAAAGAAAGAACAGAAAGTACACGAGCGAAGGAACTGAATGGAGACAACAGATAATAAGAAGAAACTATGGGAGAGAAGAAGATGGTGAGGTATGAGTCAGTTAAAGAGTAGGAGGAAAGAAAAGAAGCTCAGCATGTAACGAGGTCCTCCAGCAGCCTCGGCCTATAACAGCATAACTAAGGGTTGGTTCAGGTCTACCTGAGCCAGCCCTAACCATAGGCTTTATCAAGAAGGAACGTTTTGAGTCTAATCTTAAAGCTAGAGAGGGTTTCTGCCCCTCCAACACAAACTGGGAGCTGGTTCCACAGGGGAGGAGCCTGAAAACTGAAGCTCCGCCTCCTATTCTACTTCTGTAAACTCTAGGAACCACATCAGTCCACATCCTAACAACAAGGAATTACAATAATCTAGTCTAGAAGTAACAAACGCATGAATGAGTTTTTCTGCATCACGCTGAGGAAGGATTTTCCTGATTTTATTAATATTACGGAGATGAAAGAAGGCAGTTCTGGAGATTTGCTTTATATGGTGTCTAAAGGACAAATCCTCATCAAAGATGACTCCAAGGTTCCTCACAGTTTTGCTGGAGGCCAAGACAACATCATCTAGAGTAACTAAGTGATTACAGAAAGAGTTTCTGAGGTGTTTCGGACCAAGTACAAGAACTTCTGTTTTGTCTGAATTTAGAAGCAGGAAGTTTTTGGTCATCCAGGCCTTTATGTCTTTTAGACAGGCTTCAAGTTTTACTAACTGATTAGTTTCATCTGGTTTATAGAAAGATATAGCTGAGTGTCATCTGCATAACAATGGAAGTTGATGCAGTGCTTCCTGATGACATCTCCTAATGGAAGCATGTACAAAGTAAAAAGTATTGGGCCTAACACTGAGCCTTGTGGAACTCCATAACTAACTCTTGTTTGTCTGGAAGACTCATTGTTGACATGGACAAACTGGAATCTATCTGATAAGTAGGATTTGAACCAGTCTAATGCAGTTCCTTTAATCCTCGTAACGTCTTCTAATCTCTGTAATAAGATCGTATGATCAATCGTATCAAAAGCAGCACTGAGGTCCAGAAGAACAAGTACAGAGACGAGTCCATTATCTGAGGCTAATAAAAGGTCGTTAGTAACTTTCACCAGAGCTGTTTCTGTGCTATGATGAACTCTAAAGCCTGAAAATCTTCAAACAATATAATTGTATTTATTAACACCACAACATCACTTTATTCATTAACACCACAACATCACTTTATTTATTAACACCACAACATCACTTTATTTATTAACACCACAACATCACTTTATTTATTAACAGCACAATATCACTTTATTTATTAACATCACAACATCACTTTATTTATTAACATCACTTTATTCATTAACATCACAACATCAGTTAATTTATTAACATCACATCAGTTTATTTATTAACACCACATCATCACTTTATTTATTTATTAACATCACATCAGTTTATTTATTAACACCACAATATCAGTGTATTTATTAACATCACAACATCAATTTATTTATTATAACAACAATGTCACTATTTATTAACACCACCACATCACTTTATTCATTAACACCACAACATCACTTTATTTATTAATACTTCAACATCACTTTATTTATTAATACCACAACATCACTTTATTCATCAACATCACAACATTAGTTTATTCATTAACATCACGTCAGTTTATTTATTAACATCTCAATATCACTTTATTCATTAACATCACAACATCAGTTTATTTATTAACACCACAACATCACTTTATATATTAACACCACAACATCACTTTATTTATTAACACCACAACATCACTTTATTTATTAACACCACAACATCACTTTATTTATTAACACCACAACATCAGTTTATTTATTAACACCACAACATCACTTTATTCATTAACACCACAATATCACAAATTATTAACACCACTACATCACTTCATTTATTAACATCACAACACCAGTTTACTTATTAACACCACAAGATCAGTTTATTTATTAACACCACAACATCACTTTATTTATTAACACCACAACATCACTTTATTTATTAACACCACAACATCACTTTATTTATTAACACCACAACATCACTTTATTTATTAACACCACAACATCAGTTTATTTATTAACACCACAACATCAGTTTATTTATTAACACCACAACATCAGTTTATTTATTAACACCACAACATCACTTTATTTATTAACATCACAACATCAGTTTATTTATTAACACCACAACATCAGTTTATTTATTAACACCACAAGATCAGTTTATTTATTAACACCACAACATCAATTTATTTATTAACACCACAACATCAGTTTATTTATTAACAACATCAGTTCATTTATTAACATCACAACATCAGTTTCTTTATTAACACCACATCACTTTATTTATTAACACCACAACATCAATTAATTTATTAACATCACATCAGTTTATTTATTAACACCACAACATCACTTCATTTATTAACACCACAACATCACTTTATTTATTAACACCACAATATCAGTTTATTTGTTAGCATCCGTTTATTTATTAACAAAATCAGTTCATTTTATCACCACCATGAGTGACGTTTGGAGCATGAAGACATCAGTGTTGTTAATAAATGAGTTGCATCGGGAGTTTTAGTTTGAATAATTGACTTCTGTTCACTCAACATGGTTTCAGCTCCTGATTTCACTGTATTGATGAATGTTCTTTGTTCACTTTTACTTTAATCACTGTGAGTGTTTATAAGATGCAGGTTTCAGTCTTCTATCATTGAACCTCTTCCTACACTGGGCAGCGGTTCTCATGATACCATTGACAAATTATTTTTAATATTATTTCCCTCTTCACAGCTGGTTTAACATCATCATGGTGGAGGTCGACTGCAGCACCGTAAATTCAGAGATCAGAGTCTAAACCTCCAGACCAGTCTGTCAGGTTCCTCCTGGTTAAAGTGTGGATGGTGTCGGTCTGCTCCGACACGCTGTCCCACAGAGATTTTAAAGGGGATAATCATCCTGCGTTTGTGGTCACCAAATCATCAAAAAAGTTGGCCACAGCTACGTGCTCACAGAACTTAGACCTGCGTTTGTGCCGCGCTGTGATTCACAAAAATTAGAGCCCTGTTTTTACATCGAAACTTATAGTCAAGACTTGAGTCTAAGTTGTGACTCTCACCACTCTTATCACGCTATCTCAACTGTCAGATTCCATTCACTGATGAATACCATTACATTGTGGTTGAAATCTGAGGAAAAAGCTGGTAGTGGTTCTTGAATAAAGACATTTTTTTGGTCAAACTCTGTTATTTTTCATCACTAACAACCATCATAATTTCTGAGTATTTACCTGAAAATAAACGGGTCAGTCTGTCACGTTGTTGCGTGTGAAGAAGCAGATATCATCACATAAGTAGACAGAAGGGACTTTGTGTAATTCACAGCGCTCTCTTTTCCACTAATGATCTATCTTTTTTTTTTCTCCTCTGAGGAGCGCAGCTCTATTGTTGATACAGCCCATAATTTTGATTTATCCTTTGGGTAAATAGAGAGCGGTTTGCTCTGGCCTTTGGAAGAACACAGCTTTCAAATCACATGATCATTAATCCACACATTGTTTTATTTACCCCTCGCTCTCAGCAACTAGGGGGGACACTCCGGGGTCAAAAACAAGCGGTCTACTGTGAGCCCCCGCCTGATGGGGGGAGGTGGGTGGGGGAGGATGGGTTGACGTTGCAGGCTGATATAAATATGCTGCTTGCTGCAAGTTTCAGGTGGAGACAGGAAACTTTTCTGGATACTTCTGGAGACGGAGACACAGCTAGAAAGCCAGAAATCCCCTGAGGAGGGGATTGATGCTGGTTCTGATGCTGTTCTCCCAGAGTTTCATGAGTGTGTCCATCAGAACATGCTAGAAAACACGACTTCTTCTTCCTCTCATGTTGAACTGAGAGCAGACTGGACACTGCAGTCACTCACTGTCTCCTCCTGTGGTGCAAATTGTTATTACAGACAGGACAGGACAGGACAGGGCTAGCTGGTTAGCATGCTAACCTTAGTAGAGTTAATAAAATATCAGTGATTATTTCTTCACATTCTGTGGATGATTTGAGTTTATTTTTGAATGCTTTAGACAAAAATCCTTCATATTGCATCTTTAAACTTGAAAAATATATGAAATATTTTAGCATCCAGATACATAAGTAGCTTACTGAGATGTTATCACTGATTCTCTGCAGCTCATTTGCCCTCACTAAGTACTCCTCCTGCTCACTTCCCCTTCTCCACTGTTCTCCGTCTCCTCATACGTTACTCTCCTGATGACCTGCAGCCCCGGGACCACACCCCATCCCCCGAGCTGCAGCCTCAGCTTCACCCTGCTGCAGTAATAAGCGGTCCGACCTTCGTCCCTCCTCCTGCTCAGCCTGCTCTCCATCATCAGCCAACAGAGAAACCACAGTGACCCCCGACTGCAGCGGACACATGTTTGGATAGGTACACTTTATCTGGATTATTCATGTGTGTTTGCCTTGGCACCAGCCCCCCACACCAACCCCACCCATCCCCCCACCACTCCTGGCAGAGAGACATAAGTCTGAGACCTCCAGAATAGAATCGGTGCTGTAAAACCACAGAGCAGCGCGGTGGATTCAGTCACCTCCTCATTCACTGCCACTGTCACACACCATCAGCTCGTCATGTTAACTGCTCTCCACGAATTATGTTGTAATGCTCTCCAGTGTTTCCATCATTCTGCTTCATCTACGTCTGTTCTTCTCTCCTACAACTCCCAGAGTTCCTTTCACCAGCCAGACTCCACACACAAACTGCATCATTTCAGAGAAAATAATTAGGTCCATAACATTAAACCTATAGTGTTGTGAAATTATCCAGAATTTACACCTGGAAACACTTTTACCAAAATTAAAGAGACAAGGATCTAAAACATTATAATAATAACAATACTAATGACATTTAAGGAGCTGCAGGTCAGTATTCACTACTGTGTCCTGGATAATTTCGTAGATCATATATAAAGGTTTTATGTTTCCTGCATGAAGTGTATATGTAAAGATATATATATATATATATATATATATATGTATGTATATATAATGTATAGTTGATATTTTTGATTTAAGGAGTAGTGAAAATAAAATAGCAAAATGAAAACAACCTAAAAAAAAAATTAAAAAAAATTCCTAATAATATTAAACACATCAATGTTGTTTCATAATTATTGAAATGTCCAAAATTTTAAAAATATACACAAACATAAATATTGACTTCATGAATGTAAATTAATGGAATTTTCAGATAAAAACAAAACAAAGGATTGAGTTTCATAGAAACATATTTTCTCAAAGTTATGTCACTGCTCTTCAGTAAAGTAGTGCAGAGTTTTTAATATGCACTTGTGACCTGCCAACAATAATGCTCCTCTGACCAGTGAAATCAGACGTGATACCTGCAGTGGTGGATTACACAACGCTTTCTCTCTGAGAGTTGTGTACTGCTGCAGCAGATATTTTTGTGCAGGTCTGTCTCCTGGTGATCAGCTCCGGCTTGTCAGGGCCTCAGCGCTAACCCCCCCCCCCCTGTAGCTCCTCAGATTTAAGGCTCCTCTGTGATTTCAGGGGGTGGGGGTCGGGGGGTGGGGGTGCTAATTGAAGTCAGCAGATGACGGGTGTGGTTTGATTTGTGTGGTGACAGGTGGTGTAATTACACGGCTGGTCAGAAAGACCATTACAGTAGTTAAGAGTTTTCACGGCGCTAACTCGGCCAATAAAAGGATCCTTACACTTCAGGTATTTGTAAAGCACATGCAGCGCTGCAGTGTGAGTCTGTGGTGAGCTGTGCATGTGCAGTGTGAGTACACTTCTTTATCCAGGAAGTCTCTGGAGATATCTGTGTTACAGCCAAGGTCAGGATACACCGACCAAAATACATCAAATCCAGTTTACAGATGGACTTCAGAAGATGAATGAGAGTTAGTTTAAACTTTTTATTGAAGTTTTTAAAGACACAGGACGACCTGATTGGTCAGGGAACACATCACATGGGCACAGTCACTTCCTGTCCACACACTGATGTCATTTCCCTGCTGCCTTTCCTCTTTGTCTGCACTATCTGAAAATAAAACTAATCCAATATTCGTTTTTAAGAATCAAAACTACACCTCCCAGCATGCATTGTTGGTTAAACCCTCCAGACACTCTCATCTGTTGTTGTTTAAAGAAAATACACGAATGAAACTTGCCGTTTGAATCTGTTTACGTCCATTTGGTGTATTTTATTTTAGATGTTAGAAGATTCAACAGGTGTGAAATAATCAGTCCGGACTGAGTGAATCAGGGAAACCGAGATTCTGACAGCAGCTCACTGAGGTCACAAACAGCTACGACAGGAGAAAGCAAATGTTGGTGTTGTGATAAAACCACTGAACCGTTGTCTGACCTGAGAGCAGCTGATTTGTAGTTGATCACCAGTAGATCAGGAACCAGACTACTGATCACCTCAGACTGGATCAGGAAATCCTCCCACGTCATAAGATTGAGGCAGTGTGTTGGTCATTTTTAATAATTTCAACTTAATATTTATTAGAGAAACACCGAGATATCTGATGTTATTTCAACATTCATCAAGAGATAATAATTTTCACATTGAGGAGGTTTATTATCAGTCATATACAAATAATATTTGAGGAAAAAAGGATAACTGAGGAGCCTTTCTGCTCTGAGAAAAAACTGAAATATTTTAAGTTTCTTGGGTTCTGATAAAACAAATTTTAACGGTTTGATTAAATTGTAAAAATAAAAAAGTAAAAATAAATTTGTAAGTCTCACATCAGCTCCCGTAAATTATTAAAACACAATAAATCCCGTAAATTTCCCTGAAGATGAAGTCAGTTGAAATGTGTCTGTCCATGACTTTATGTATCAGTGTGTCCATCCAGCTCTGATCCGGCCTCCTGCGCGTCCAGCCCCGAAGACACTCCCAGACGACAACAACAACAAACTCCACACCACACGTCATCCCGCTGAAATATGGTAATAATATAGGAGGACGTTTACGTTTTGTAAAAATATGCATTATTTGTCTTAGGTTTAGTTTATGACTGGCTGAGCCAGCCATGATGAGGGAGGCCATTTTCTAAAATGTTTCTGGACGTGGACCACAGAGCAGCCAACACCCGTCTATCTTTAGAGCAGCGAATCCACCCACAGCTGTCAGTCCGGCCGCCACACACACACACACACACACACACACACACACACACACACACACACACACACACACACACACACACACACACACACACACACACACACACACACACACACACACACACACACACACACACACACACACACACACACACACACACACACACACACACACACACACACACACACACACACACACACACACACACACACACACACACACACACACACACACACACACACACACACACACACACACACACACACACACACACACACACACACACACACACACACACACACACACACACACACACACACACACACACACACACACACACACACACACACACACACACACACACACACACACACACACACACACACACACACACACACACACACACACACACACACACACACACACACACACACACACACACACACACACACACACACACACACACACACACACACACACACACACACACACACACACACACACACACACACACACACACACACACACACACACACACACACACACACACACACACACACACACACACACACACACACACACACACACACACACACACACACACACACACACACACACACACACACACACACACACACACACACACACACACACACACACACACACACACACACACACACACACACACACACACACACACACACACACACACACACACACACACACACACACACACACACACACACACACACACACACACACACACACACACACACACACACACACACACACACACACACACACACACACACACACACACACACACACACACACACACACACACACACACACACACACACACACACACACACACACACACACACACACACACACACACACACACACACACACACACACACACACACACACACACACACACACACACACACACACACACACACACACACACACACACACACACACACACACACACACACACACACACACACACACACACACACACACACACACACACACACACACACACACACACACACACACACACACACACACACACACACACACACACACACACACACACACACACACACACACACACACACACACACACACACACACACACACACACACACACACACACACACACACACACACACACACACACACACACACACACACACACACACACACACACACACACACACACACACACACACACACACACACACACACACACACACACACACACACACACACACACACACACACACACACACACACACACACACACACACACACACACACACACACACACACACACACACACACACACACACACACACACACACACACACACACACACACACACACACACACACACACACACACACACACACACACACACACACACACACACACACACACACACACACACACACACACACACACACACACACACACACACACACACACACACACACACACACACACACACTCACACACACACACACACACACACACACACACACACACACACACACACACACACACACACACACACACACACACACACACACACACACACACACACACACACACACACACACACACACACACACACACACACACACACACACACACACACACACACACACACACACACACACACACACACACACACACACACACACACACACACACACACACACACACACACACACACACACACACACACACACACACACACACACACACACACACACACACACACACACACACACACACACACACACACACACACACACACACACACACACACACACACACACACACACACACACACACACACACACACACACACACACACACACACACACACACACACACACACACACACACACACACACACACACACACACACACACACACACACACACACACACACACACACACACACACACACACACACACACACACACACACACACACACACACACACACACACACACACACACACACACACACACACACACACACACACACACACACACACACACACACACACACACACACACACACACACACACACACACACACACACACACACACACACACACACACACACACACACACACACACACACACACACACACACACACACACACACACACACACACACACACACACACACACACACACACACACACACACACACACACACACACACACACACACACACACACACACACACACACACACACACACACACACACACACACACACACACACACACACACACACACACACACACACACACACACACACACACACACACACACACACACACACACACACACACACACACACACACACACACACACACACACACACACACACACACACACACACACACACACACACACACACACACACACACACACACACACACACACACACACACACACACACACACACACACACACACACACACACACACACACACACACACACACACACACACACACACACACACACACACACACACACACACACACACACACACACACACACACACACACACACACACACACACACACACACACACACACACACACACACACACACACACACACACACACACACACACACACACACACACACACACACACACACACACACACACACACACACACACACACACACACACACACACACACACACACACACACACACACACACACACACACACACACACACACACACACACACACACACACACACACACACACACACACACACACACACACACACACACACACACACACACACACACACACACACACACACACACACACACACACACACACACACACACACACACACACACACACACACACACACACACACACACACACACACACACACACACACACACACACACACACACACACACACACACACACACACACACACACACACACACACACACACACACACACACACACACACACACACACACACACACACACACACACACACACACACACACACACACACACACACACACACACACACACACACACACACACACACACACACACACACACACACACACACACACACACACACACACACACACACACACACACACACACACACACACACACACACACACACACACACACACACACACACACACACACACACACACACACACACACACACACACACACACACACACACACACACACACACACACACACACACACACACACACACACACACACACACACACACACACACACACACACACACACACACACACACACACACACACACACACACACACACACACACACACACACACACACACACACACACACACACACACACACACACACACACACACACACACACACACACACACACACACACACACACACACACACACACACACACACACACACACACACACACACACACACACACACACACACACACACACACACACACACACACACACACACACACACACACACACACACACACACACACACACACACACACACACACACACACACACACACACACACACACACACACACACACACACACACACACACACACACACACACACACACACACACACACACACACACACACACACACACACACACACACACACACACACACACACACACACACACACACACACACACACACACACACACACACACACACACACACACACACACACACACACACACACACACACACACACACACACACACACACACACACACACACACACACACACACACACACACACACACACACACACACACACACACACACACACACACACACACACACACACACACACACACACACACACACACACACACACACACACACACACACACACACACACACACACACACACACACACACACACACACACACACACACACACACACACACACACACACACACACACACACACACACACACACACACACACACACACACACACACACACACACACACACACACACACACACACACACACACACACACACACACACACACACACACACACACACACACACACACACACACACACACACACACACACACACACACACACACACACACACACACACACACACACACACACACACACACACACACACACACACACACACACACACACACACACACACACACACACACACACACACACACACACACACACACACACACACACACACACACACACACACACACACACACACACACACACACACACACACACACACACACACACACACACACACACACACACACACACACACACACACACACACACACACACACACACACACACACACACACACACACACACACACACACACACACACACACACACACACACACACACACACACACACACACACACACACACACACACACACACACACACACACACACACACACACACACACACACACACACACACACACACACACACACACACACACACACACACACACACACACACACACACACACACACACACACACACACACACACACACACACACACACACACACACACACACACTCACACACACACACACACACACACACACACACACACACACACACACACACACACACACACACACACACACACACACACACACACACACACACACACACACACACACACACACACACACACACACACACACACACACACACACACACACACACACACACACACACACACACACACACACACACACACACACACACACACACACACACACACACACACACACACACACACACACACACACACACACACACACACACACACACACACACACACACACACACACACACACACACACACACACACACACACAAACTCACACACACACACACACACACACACACACACACACACACACACACACACACACACACACACACACACACACACACACACACACACACACACACACACACACACACACACACACACACACACACACACACACACACACACACACACACACACACACACACACACACACACACACACACACACACACACACACACACACACACACACACACACACACACACACACACACACACACACACACACACACACACACACACACACACACACACACACACACACACACACACACACACACACACACACACACACACACACACACACACACACACACACACACACACACACACACACACACACACACACACACACACACACACACACACACACACACACACACACACACACACACACACACACACACACACACACACACACACACACACACACACACACACACACACACACACACACACACACACACACACACACACACACACACACACACACACACACACACACACACACACACACACACACACACACACACACACACACACACACACACACACACACACACACACACACACACACACACACACACACACACACACACACACACACACACACACACACACACACACACACACACACACACACACACACACACACACACACACACACACACACACACACACACACACACACACACACACACACACACACACACACACACACACACACACACAGAAATTACTGCTGCTGAAAAAGAGATTAATGTCTGCGGCTGCGGTCGTTGTGGATCTCACTGGAGCTGAAGCACTTCATTAATCACACGAGGAATTATTAGAGATGGTGTTTCTCATGATGGTCGACGCCAGATCTCAGAGAGATGATCTGATCAGGCTGCAGCTTGATGCGGCATTATAGTCCTCCTCCTCCTCCTCCTCATCCTTATCTTCCTCCTCTTCCTCCTCCTCATTATCATCATCGATGAATAATTGAAGCACAAGGAGGCAAAGTGAGTCTGTTAAATGTCGATTAGTACGCGCAGACTTATCAATATCCACTCAATGTTTGAGTTAAGTGTGATCCTGGTTGTGTATTTTTTTTTATCCGATTCATTACAAATTATATTTTTAATCCATGTCCATCTTTTAGCTTCACAAAATCCATCTTCATTTGTTCTTTCTAAGATCAGCAGAACGAGGATTCATCACAGACTGTATCAGAATGCATCTTTTCTGCTTATTTCAAGATGAACTTTGGACTGTAAAAGTCTTTTAAATTCATTGACAGTTTTGAAGGACCTGTGGTGGCTGCATGAGGTTTATTATTCCCTCCATGCTTCATCCCGTCAGTCTGTAAAATGGCGACCGGCCGTGCAGAGTTTCAGTGGAAAACCTGAGTGTCCTCTTTTTTTATGGTATTAAATGATATTGACATGAATTATTGGCTGTTGTCTTTGGAGATCCGTAAATGTTGAACTGAAAGTAATAAATGAGCCTCTTAGTCATAATTCGATGTGAAAATTCAGGGATTTGTCCTCCACAGTGTAAACAGCTGCTGCAGCTCACCACATCTGTCTTCATACAGCTGTGTGTTAACAGTAACTGAGACACTCTCATGATGTGACGTCCTGTTGGTGTCCCCAAGTCTGACCTCATGTCCTCATCTTTATTTACTGGATCTAAAACAAACTAAAATCTTATCATAACTTTCAGATTATTTACTATGTGATTCATCTTTCACATTTTCAGAAGTTTTATTGTTGGTTTGCTGTCAACGGCCTGACTAAGAAAAACATCTCCGCGACCAAATTAGTCTGATGATCTTTTAAATAAAATAATCCAGGCAACATGATTCATAATCAGGTCCTCAAAGAAGAAAACACTTTGGTTTTAATGGTAATTATCATTTAACATGGAGTCAGATGACAAACTGAGCTGCAGCAGCTTCTCTGTTTATGGAAAAACTGCAACACGCAGTGTTTACCGTGGTCCATGTTTGGAGAGTGAGCTGCAAACTGAGATGAAGAGTGAGATGAAGAGTGAGATGAAGAGTGTGCTGCAGACTGAGATAAAGAGTGAGATGAAGAGTGTGCTGGAGAGTGTG
The DNA here is from genome assembly GCF_029030835.1 of Brachyistius frenatus. Lineage (NCBI taxonomy): Eukaryota > Metazoa > Chordata > Actinopteri > Embiotocidae > Brachyistius > Brachyistius frenatus. Next base: position 489,426 of record NW_027210849.1, on the reverse strand, counting down.
ATAAAGAGTGTGCTGCAGACTGAGATAAAGAGTGAGATAAAGAATGAGCTGCAGACTGATATAAAGAGTGAGATAAAGAGTGTGCTGCAGACTGAGATAAAGAGTGGGATAAAGAGTGTGCTGGCGAGTGTGATCAAGAGTGAGATAGAGAGAGTGTTGCAGAGTGACATTAAGAGTGTGCAGCAGTGAGATATAGAATGTGCTGCAGAGTTTGATAAAGAGTGTGTTGCAGAGTGAGATAAAGAATATCCTGCAGAAAGTGCTGCAGAGTGTGATAAAGACTGTTATGTAGAGTGAGATAAAGACTGTTATGTAGAGTGAGATAAAGAGTGTGATGTAGAGTGAGATAAAGACTGTGATGTAGAGTGAGATAAAGAGTGTGATGTAGAGTGAGATAAAGACTGTGATGTAGAGTGTGATAAAGACTGTGATGTAGAGTGTGATAAAGACTATGATGTAGAGTGAGATAAAGACTGTGATGTAGAGTGTGATAAAGACTGTGATGTAGAGTGAGATGAAGACTGTGATGTAGAGTGAGATAAAGAGTGTGATATAGAGTGAGATGAAGAGTGAGATGAAGAGTGTGCTGCAGACTGAGATAAAGAGTGAGATGAAGAGTGTGCTGCAGACTGAGATAGTGAGATAAAGAGTGAGATGAAGAGTGTGCTGCAGACTGAGATAGTGAGATGAAGAGTGATATGAAGAGTGAGATAAAGAGTGAGATAAACAATGAGCTGCAGACTGAGATAAAGAGTGAGATAAAGAGTGTGCTGGAGAGTGTGATCAAGGGTGAGATAAAGAGTGTGCTGCAGACTGAGATGAAGAGTGGGTTAAAGAGTGTGCTGGCGAGTGTGATCAAGAGTGAGATAGAGAGAGTGTTGCAGAGTGAGATAAAGAGTGTGCAGCAGTGAGATATAGAATGTGCTGCAGAGTTTGATAAAGAGTGTGTTGCAGAGTGAGATAAAGAATCTCCTGCAGAAAGTGCTGCAGAGTGAGATAAAGACTGTGATGTAGAGTGAGATCAAGAGTGTGATGTAGAGTGACATAAAGAGTATGATGTAGAGTGTGATAAAGACTGTGATGTAGAGTGTGATAAAGACTGTTATGTAGAGTGAGATAAAGAGTGTGATGTAGAGTGAGATAAAGAGTGTGATGTAGAGTGAGATAAAGACTGCGATGTAGAGTGAGATGAAGAGTGTGATGTGGAGTGAGATAAAGACTGTGATGTAGAGTGAGATAAAGACTGTGATGTAGAGTGAGATAAAGACTGTTATGTAGAGTGAGATAAAGTGTGTGATGTAGAGTGAGATAAAGACTGTGATGTAGAGTGAGATGAAGAGTGTGATGTAGAGTGAGATAAAGAGTGTGATGTAGAGTGAGATAAAGAGTGTGATGTAGAGTGAGATAAACACTGTGATATAGAGTGTGATAAAGACTGTGATGTAGAGTGAGATAAAGAGTGTGATGTAGAGTGAGATAAAGACTGTGATGTAGAGTGAGATAAAGAGTGTGATGTAGAGTGAGATAAAGAGTGTGATGAAGAGTGTGATAAAGACTGTGATGTAGAGTGAGATGAAGAGTGTGATGTGGAGTGAGATAAAGACTGTGATGTAGAGTGAGATAAAGAGTGTGATGTAGAGTGAGATAAACACTGTGATATAGAGTGTGATAAAGACTGTGATGTAGAGTGAGATAAAGAGTGTGATGTAGAGTGAGATAAAGACTGTGATGTAGAGTGAGATAAAGAGTGTGATGTAGAGTGAGATAAAGAGTGTGATGAAGAGTGTGATAAAGACTGTGATGTAGAGTGAGATGAAGAGTGTGATGTGGAGTGAGATAAAGACTGTGATGTAGAGTGAGATAAAGAGTGTGATGTAGAGTGAGATAAACACTGTGATATAGAGTGTGATAAAGACTGTGATGTAGAGTGAGATAAAGAGTGTGATGTAGAGTGAGATAAAGACTGTGATGTAGAGTGAGATAAAGAGTGTGATGTAGAGTGAGATAAAGAGTGTGATGAAGAGTGTGATAAAGACTGTGATGTAGAGTGAGATGAAGAGTGTGATGTGGAGTGAGATAAAGACTGTGATGTAGAGTGTGCTGCTCTTTCAGCTCTGATGAAAGCACTGATCTGCGTGAGACCTGCCGGCAATGTGTTTTTACCTTTGAGCTCTTTACTTCAGATTTAGTCGAGTAATTAACAGCAGCAACATTGTATTAAGAACTTACTGATATGATGACATGAGCCTCATGATCAGTGTGGACTGTGGATTTGAAGTTCTCTCTTCATACTGAAAAAAAGATCAAATGATTAAAATAAAAACAGGCCAGAGAAAACACAAAACCAAACAAAACTGATGCACGAAATGATTTAAATCAGGATCAGATCTGATGAAGAATCTGGAGTCAGCTTTCAGTTCTGGATTCAGCTGTTATTGAAAAAGTATGGAGGGATCGTTTCCCACCCTGCAGCTGCATAATGGAAACGAGATTATATTAATTTATTTATTTTCTCAATTCATGTTTTTTATTATTAAACCTTCATTTTTCAGCCAGTGATGAAGCTCTGAGTGTCAGACCTTCAGAGGGTCACCTGTCAGTGTGTTTCTCTGCAGGTTTACACTTTTTGTTAAAATCGTATATTCCTTCATAACATCAGATTCAATTATGGGAATTGTGACATAAGGGCTGTATTTATCTGCATTGTTTTGTCTTTTTTTTTTTGTCTGTTTTTTCTTTTCTCATGTTGCAATTATGAAATTATCTCTTCCCCCCATGTGAGCTCAAAGTTCACTGCATCCTCAAACTGACCCACTGCATCCTCAAACTGACCCACTGTATCTTCAAACTGACCCACTGCATCCTCAAACTGACCCACTGTATCTTCAAACTGACCCACTGCATCCTCAAACTGACCCACTGTATCTTCAAACTGACCCACTGCATCCTCAAACTGACCCACTGTATCTTCAAACTGACCCACTGCATCCTCAAATTGACCCACTGTATCTTCAAACTGACCCACTGTAACCTCAACCTGACCCACTGTATCTTCAAACTGACCTACTGTATCCTCAAACTGACCCACTGTATCTTCAAACTGACCCACTGTATCCTCAAACTGACCCACTGTATCTTCAAACTGACCCACTGTATCTTCAAACTGACCCACTGTATCTTCAAACTGACCCACTGTATCCTCAAACTGACCCACTGTATCCTCATAACCTCAAACTGACCCACTGTATCTTCAAACTGACCCCTCAAACTGACCCACTGTATCTTCAAACTGACCCACTGTATCCTCAAACTGACCCACTGTATCCAAACTGACCCACTGTATCAAACTGACCCACTGTATCTTCAAACTGACCCACTGACCCACTGTATCTTCAAACTGACCCACTGTATCCTCAAACTGACCCACTGTATCCTCAAACTGACCCACTGTATCTTCAAACTGACCCACTGTATCCTCAACCTGACCCACTGCATCCTCAAACTGACCCACTGCATCCTCAAACTGACCCACTGTATCCTCAACCTGACCCACTGTATCTTCAAACTGACCCAGTTACATTTCACTTCCTCTGTGATTATTTATATTTTCTCATATTAAATTTTTCCAGTGAAGAAATGCACATCAGGTTTCAGCAGCAGTAAAACAATATTAATTTTCTGAGATTCATAAAAATCTGACATGAACACTGAGCTTCAACAAGCAATCAACTCATACTATAAACAAAACTTTACTGTATTAAATGTTGACAAAAACCAAACTGTCATCTGTGAGTCAGTAGGAAATTAATCATTAAACAAATGAGCCAATTTAATTAAACCAATCAGCCTCTGTGCTGTTTCCACTGCATCATGTTCCAGCTGTTTGTAAGTGATAAACATGTCTTTATTATTTTGGACATTTAACAAATTAATGAGTCTTCCAGAAATAATCACAGTGATAATCATAGTTTCAGGTAAAAAAAAAAAAACAATTAAAAAAAAAAAAAACTCCTTAAAACACAAACCTGCATTCAGCAGAACATGATTCAAAATGAAATATTTTGATTCATCACTGTAATATTATTTGGTGTTTTTAAAATGTAAATCATTTTTCCTTCTGAAGGAATAATATCCTGCATTATAATTTATTTATTTTTTAAATCATTTTTGGTCTAAATGTATGTTGGAGTTAAATTTATTAAATTAGATAATAACATAAAATACCAAACACACGTCATGTTTGGAGGAAAGTTTCAGTGGAATCCAGCGCAGAAGATATCAGGACCAGTGAACTAACGACGCAGCTGCAGCGCCACCTTCACCTGCTGCAGATCACCTGATGTGCTTCAACTGAGTCTATACTTATACTTCTATTAAATGTCACGACCTGCTTTTAAAAACATCAGTCCTAAACGTTTTATTTTACATTTGAAGTGTCGCGTGGAGCTCAGCGGAAACGGAACATTTTTTTTTATTATTATTATTATTATTCAATTCGAGCCCAACTTTATTTTAATTTTCAGATGAAATCAGAAAAAAATCAGACAGCGTGAGGACTTTCATTTATATTTAATGTATTTCCTTTAAGTTGCTTTTCTTATTTTTTAAACTAACATAACAAAAGAAATGGTTCATGTTCTTTAAGACAGCTCCGAGCTGAATATTACAACGGAAAAATACCATAATTACAACATTAATATTCATAAAAACGTCACATAACATCAGATATATTCAGACACGAAGTCCGGCAGGCGGAACATTACAAAAGACTTAAATTAAATATAAATAAGACAGATCCAGAATAAAATGTAGATATGTACAACTGTGCAACATGACAACACGTTTCATCACACCACCAGCATGTCGTCGAGTCACGTCACTTTCCACGATATGTACACGCGCGTGCGGCCGCGTCAGGGGCCATCACGCGCGGCCGTTAGGGGCCCTCCCTATCAGCTGTCCGAGTCCACCTCGCTTTTACTCTCCTCCGTTTTCTCCGCGCAGCTTTTGGTGGATTTGTTCCACTTCTGAGAGTTCTCGGACTCCTCTGATGAAGAGCGTTTCTGCCGCCTCCACTTCGCGCGCCTGTTTTTGAACCAAACCTACGTGACAGAAAAAGAGCAGTTTTATTGTCTATCAGGGGCCCCGGTCCTCTCTGGAGCTCTCTGGAGCTCTCTGGAGCTCTCTGGTCCTCTCTGGAGCTCTCTGGAGCTCTCTGGAGCTCTCTGGAGCTCTCTGGAGCTCTCTGGTCCTCTCTCTCTGGAGCTCTCTGGAGCTCCGGTCCTCTCTGGAGCTCTCCGGTCCTCTCTGGAGCTCCGGTCTCTGAAGAATAGAGCGGAGAGCGCGCGACACTTCGCCGCTGTGTCCCGGGTCAGGAACGAACCCTTTTATTAACACTGGAACATTTCTCGGTCTCCTCCTCTCATCACCGCAGACATTATGTCAATATATGAAGAAATCCATGAAAACTCTGCACGTGTTTCATGTAGCTCCTTATTATATTTATTATACACAGTATAATAATTAGGTTTCATTTGTTTCTCACCTCCTGTGTCGTTCAAACATTGAAACACTGAGGAACTGAAGTCTGTGTTAAAACTCTATTTTTTTATTTACTGCCAAAAGTCACAAATTTAACTTAATTTTTTTGTCGTATTATATTCTATCATTTAATTGTACAATCTACTATACAAACAAAGCCACGGCGGGTGATATTTAATGAGCAGGTCCTCGCGTTTAAATAGGGGCAACACATTATTACTATTATTATTATCATTGTTGTTAATATTATTTAAAAAAATGTGACTATTATTTTCTTAGTTGGCTGATTTTCCATATCCAGATATGGTATTAAATTGCATTCCCATCTAAATATGCTTAACTAAATGGGGCTATAGCACTGCTGGTATGTATTAAAATCATACGTGCATCAGCTACCAATTTCAATATGACATATAATTATTATTATTGTTATTATTAATTATTATTATTATAATGGCTGTAGATCTCTTTTAAACGCTGCAGCTGTAAATTGAGACTGATATAATTTCTCACTCTAACTGAAACCAAGCTGAACTCTGACTGAACGACGCGTCGCCTCATTTAAATCAGAATCACTGAACAGTTTTAAAAAGCAGAGAAGTCTGATGAAAAGTTAGAGCGCCGCTCACCTCCACCTTCTCCTCCCGGAGGTGGACCTTGCGGGCCAACTGCTCCCGCGTGCCGACGTCCGGGTACTTGGTCTCCTGGAAGAGGCCCTCCAGAGCCTCCAGCTGCTCGTCGGTGAAGATGGTGCGGTGCCTCCGCTTCCTGCGGCAGTGCAGCTGGTTGAGGAGCTGCAGCTCCGTCCGCGACAGGCTGCCCATGTTCATGTAGGACATCATCTGGTGGGGGACCGGCGAGATCAGAACCGAGCCCGGGCTGTCGTAGCCTGACGGCGGAGGGAAATAAAACAGGGGTGAGGTGAAACATTTGGAACAATCAAACTATAAATAATAATAGAATTAATGTTTCTGAATAATGTGACTCTTTAGAAACTGAAACGGATGCTGATGGACAAACAGCAGAAAACTGAAAACAACCATTTCTTTTTACGCACATCGACGGTTTGTGTATAAATTCTGCTCAAAGTTAAACTCGCATATAAAACACAGATGGAAACATTTCTTTCCTTTTGTAAATACAAACATGTGAAGTTTATGCGTAATTCGTCAGTTTGGAGTCAGAGACATTTTATTGTGGACACAGAAGTCCAGACTGCAGAGAGGTCATCAAAGGACCAAGATCAGGACATCAGACATCACAGGAATATTTCTGATGATTGGAAAAACGTTTTGGGTTTAAATGTGAATATTTAAGGTCACGCGTAAAGTCACATTGTAATTTGTTATTTTAAGATTAGAGACCGTTTATTTTCTTGTTTTGGACCACCGTCGTAAAAAACCTGAACTTCAATCCTCACAAGTTCCAAATAATAAAATAATACAAATATAAAAGTAGATTATCTTCAGATTTGGAGGTAAAAACGAGGCTTATTGCAACAAATGACTTCTGTTTATTACAGCATCAGCAACAACAACAAAACGAAACCTTTTTGTTTTTCTAAAAATAAAAATAAACACGGACTATGAATTTGAAACCCAATTTAAAAAAAGAAGAAGATATTTTCTCTGTTCTGATTTCTTTGCTGCTTCGCTGTGAGTTTATATTTGAAGCCTATTAAAGTCTGAAGTTGGTCCGTCTCACCTGTCGGGATGCACGGGCACTGCTGCGGGCTCAGGCCGGGCACGGAGCCGCAGCACGGCGGCCCCCCTCCGGTGGTCTGGACGTGCAGCTGCCCGTAGTAGTAGCCATTATATCCAATCCGGGTCCCGTTCACAGACTGAACCCCCGGGGGGGAAGGTCCGCACGTGGCTGAGTACAGTCCGTTGTAGTCGGTGTAGATAGAGTCCGGGAGCCCCGCGGACAGAACCACCGGGCCGCTCCGGTGCAGCAGCAGCGGCTCCTTGCAGCTCGGCCGTCCGGACAGGATGCTGTCTATGCTGAACATCCCGGCGGGCATCACACCGGCGGGAAACTCGGGGAAGTGAGAAGTTGTTGTGTGAAAGGTCCTGAAGTGAAAAGTTTCCGCGGAAAACGTTTTCTAAAAGTGCGTCATGGCGGCTGAGGTGGTCGGCTGCTCTCCGGAGGAGCGACTCGGCAGCAGTGAGGAGGATGAGGAGGTTTGAGGGGCAGTCCGGAGCGGGGCTGTTTTATAGCCTGCACACGTCACGGCGGTCCGGCTGCTCTGGGATCAGCTGCTGCAGCTCCGCAGCCGCCGCAGATCTGTGTATTGAGAATTAATTCAATTAAGATAATCCGCAGTGTTTGCAGACTTTTGGAAATCTGTTGGCGGCTCAAAGAGGCTCTTCCTGCAGAGTAATCCGATTATTTCCTTGTTAGAGGAGGCATCATAATCTACGGAGCACATTTACACCGTGTTTACCGGGCCGGTCCTCATCTGATCATCAGGTCTCAGAGTTCATCAACTCACCGGGTTCAGGGTCGGTAACTTTAATTATATCTGACCAGCAGACTCTGATAGTTCTGTATGATTCTATTCAGTGTGTTTGGAGGGAAACTGGTTTTATTTCTTTCATATTTATATTATTTCAATTAGAAGATATTTCAGGTGTCAGCCCGCTGCAGTTTTACGCATAAAAGTTGGAAAGCTCCTGTTTATTAATTAACAAAATGCGCATTATTATTCTCATTATTATATCAAATTGTATTTGGTGTTTTTTGTCATTAATATCAAATATCTCCAGGTTTATGGATTAGTGAAATAGAAAACAATAAAATAACCCTTTGACCCGCAGAATCGTGCGTAAAGACGCAGAGAAGGTGTAATCAGAGTTTTATTTGTTTGTGTCTCTCCTTCCATGAGTAAATGAATATTAACCACATTTCCATGTCCGACAGGAACCTCTGAGCATTACATCTGAGATTCATCTCATTATCTTCCGTCCGCTTGCCTCTCCGCGGGGCGCAGATCAGCGCGTTTCCTCCCCGGCTGCAGCTCCCTCTCTGCGGGTCAGCGTCTCCCCCTGACCGGGATAAGATAACGGCCCATTATCGGCCCCATTCAGCCCACAATAAAGGAACTTATTGCGTATTTACACGGCTAATCAACGCGGACTGAGTGGTGATGGAGGGCCGCGCGCTGCTGTGGAGGAACGTGGATTCCCAGTTCAGACCTTAATGGGACTCAGTGATTGCATTTAACACTCAGTGGGGTTTTAACACATGCTCCCGTCAGGCTGACAGATAAGTTTGTGAAGTGGAACTGTGTGCTGGAGATGTGACGGCTGATTAACGCGGTGTGGACTCAGACTGATGGCAGCTGATTGTCTCCAACTAAAACGTTAAAACAACAGATTTCAATCAGCTCCGCAGATGAATTACCTGATTCACGATATTATTGTTGCATGCTTTTTAAATTGTGCATGAAATTATTTATCAAACTGCCTGATGGAAACAGCTGGGTGTTTTCTGAGAGGAAGACATGTTTTAAAATGTTCTTTATATAGGCGGTCATTTTAGAAACATGTTTTGAAACTGTTTTAACGTGGACATTTTATTATTATTATTATTATTATTATTATTATTATTACATATGTTGGTGGCGACTTTTGAAACCCTGATCACTTTCAGTCATTTTTTGATCCAGGTAAATACCGTTTATATTTTTTAGGCGAAAACTAAACTTATTATATTTACAAAGTTATATTCACATATATAATCGATTTATTTGCGTCATATAAACTTTGCGTATTTCTTCGGGTTCATTTCATGAAGCTCGGTTTTATTTTTCCAGCTCAGTGCAGGTTTTTCTTTCTCCGTAGATTCTCTTTCTCTTCGTCCTGGAACAAATCTGAGCACCACATTTCCTGAGCTCCACATTACGCATCAACACTGAACCCGTATTCATATTATCATGTATTAGCTCCAGTTTCTTACTTGCATCTCTTCCTAATTCAAACGCTGCTGTTTGTATAAACTATGACTCGTCTGTTCAACTTTAAGAAATAATAGTGAAGCCTGGACAGCTGCTTCTCGGGGCTGATTGGAGGAGCCGGTCACCTTCTCTGTCAGCAGGGAAACAGTCGGTCACCTGCAGCCATCAGCGCCGGTGAGTTCAGCACAAACACCAGAATCACCTCCATCATTTCACACGTTGTCTCATCATGTTAGCTCAGGCACAACATCCTGAGGGGACAAATGGAGACGCAGGTTGAAGGACTAACTTATGAAAATGAAATGTGCTTTAAACAACCAGCCGCACTCCTGCAGAAACTCCTGCTTTGCTTCATTTAAAGGGAGAATCGGTGAATTTTCTCTCAACATCCAACACACACTCACTGCAGATCCTCATTTAAATCGTCACAAAAATTAAACATATCTATAAAATAAGTGGAGTGAGAATCAAACACACTTTCTGCTGCCTCGGGACAATAAATCACAATAGATAATAATAACCTCACATTAAGGTGGGACAGTATCTGAATATTATATTGATAACGTGGTATGAGACCACATGCTGTCTTTAATTTTGGAAATCATCTTGAGTTAAAATTCGACTTCCTGGATTTAAAGGCCTCATTACAGTAAAATCACGAGACCGTTCTTAATCTTCTATTCTTTACTTTACTTTATTATTACGTCCACTTTACTGATGATTATTGATTTAAAAAGAAAAAAGAAAAAAACTGTGTAAATGAATGAATGCCTGAATGATTTTTAATTGTCATTATATAAAAACAGTAGAAAGAAACTGATCATTAAAACGTAGGAACAAAAGACAAAACAAGACAACCACATGAATAACACAAAAACTAGACACGGACTAACGAGAGCAGCAAGTATGAACCACAAACAGACATCCCAAAAATATTCTTGCACTATTTAAATATTGTGATATTTAATTTAGTCCAAATCACTATTTTGACTTCTTGAGCTAAACGACTAAATTTACTCCATTTTTAATCACATTTATAGGAACCCAATCAGCAGAAACACTCAGCTGTCGTCCAGTCTGAATTTATTCTGCATTTTTCAGCCTGATGATTATTTCAAACATGTTTCTGGGAATATAAGAAGCAAAAGAGGATTTTTAGGTTTAAAAATAAATTAAAATTTGATTCCCTGTCCACCTTCCAGCTCAAATCATTTAACAGTGGATATAGTTTGATTGTGCCATTTTATTTCCTGTGTAATAGCACAGGACGATGAGTTTTTCTCCCTCCTGAATGTATGAATGTGACAGAAGCTCCGTCTGTTGGAAACACGCTCCTCAGTCTGAAAACCTTTTCTGTAATACAGTCACACAGTGATTCCAGCCGGCGGAGGGGGAGAGGAAAACACAGACACATGCTGTTATTATTTTCACATTTATTTCTACATTTCTACTTCCATGTGTCAGTGAAAGGAACAAGTCAAAAGGGATTGCTACAAAACCAAACGTCCATTTGAAATTAAAAGCTGTGGAGAAGCGCCGTGAAGGCGGCACTTAAAGGTGAATAGAGGCGTCAATCACACAGCAGATGGAGGCTGAAGACTCACAGAGCTGCAATAACACACACATCTGTAGATACCAGCTGATCTGGAAAAGCTGCTTAAACAGCACAAATAAAGGAGGCAAAGTTGGTAAAGCAGCCGTCAGAGAGCAGATAAATACACTGAGGCTTTTTACTGAGGACACATTCAGCTGCAGGACAGACAGAGAGACGGAGAGACAGACAGGCAGACAGACAGACGGAGAGACAGATCGAGTCGGAGGGACAGACAGGCAGACAGATAGACAGACAGGCAGAGAGACAGAGAGAGAGAGAGAGAGAGAGAGACAGACAGAGAGACAGACAGAGGGACAGACAGACAGACAGATGTCGTTAGTCTGTGCCCTCCAGAGTTATAAATATGGTTTTATGATGTGATATATATATATTATAACACTGTGGTCGAGGTTTGAGGACAAATCCACTCGGTTACGTTCAGGGAAGACTAAAGTTGGAGGACTTTGTTGTCACGGTTACAATAATAAACATGTGGTTCAGGTTGTGAAACAATTGCGGTCCCACAAAGAGACATTGAGATTCCCCATCCTCGGCTCCGTGGCCCTCTGGGGCCCCCTGCTGTGGAAACTAACTCATCTACACGCTTCACTCCGCTTCCTCTGCAGGTTTCTGTCGTCCTCCGTGTGTCCCGAAAGAGATGTCAGACAGACGGTCCGACAGCAGAGGACACCAAGGAGGCTGTATGTGACAATAACTTCTGAAACCAACAAAGTCTTGCACTGATTTTAAACAAATAAAGATTAAGTTGTAAAGGAGAGAAAAAACACAGAAAGACAATAAAACTCAGTTACGGACGATTTAGAGCCACAAATCAACCGAACACTCGTCACATCCAGATCAAGCAGAACCTCCTGCAGGGAGCCCGACCCAACAACACCGGGGACACGCAGCTCACCATTCATATAGTAGTTCTATTTTTTAGCATTTTAATTGAATGGTTCTGATGTTTGCATGTAAAGTTTACATTTAATTTACTGCATTTTGAAAAGCAGCATTTGATTCATAAATGTTTTAGGATACAAACCATCATGTTCATCATATTACTTTATTATCTACATTGATTTCCTTAAATCATATTTACTGTTAGTATACTGACACTGTTACTGTCTGAGAAATCAGAAGAAGGTGAATTATAGTGTAAATTAACAGCATTAAACAGACGTCGATTAAAAGTATTTAAAGGACAAAGGTCTCAATAACAAATGTGTAAAACAGCTGTAGATTATTAATATGATGTCAACTGGAATAACTTCAACTGTTAAAACATAAAGCAGAAAATATAAAAAGATATTTTTATGTCCAAACTCAAACAGACAGGATGTAAACAATCTGTGTTTTTACTTCCTGTTTATCTGAAAGGAGACAAATGATGTAGATGAATACGCACGCATGCACACACGCACACACACACACACACACACACACACACACACACACACACACACACACACACACACACACACACACACACCATGAAAAGCGTCTGGTTCTCCAACCAAACCACAAAGTGCCTGTAACCTGACCACAAATTTAATATCTGTCTCACATCAAAGGCTGCGAATCACAAAACCTTGTTTTTGCTCAGCAGCCGTGTTCTTCACACGAGGTTCAAGAAAGTCGTAAACGTAATAATCCAAGTTCAGAAAACAAGCTGCAGAATTGGACGACGCTTCCAGACGATCCGTTCTCTCTCGGAGTTCCTTCAAAGCTCCGTGATGTCAAACTAAACCTCAGAGAGCTGCAACAAGTCTACAAACAGCAAACACCTTCAGACTCAAGAAAATACCTCATCATTTACAAGAATTCAATCAGAGTATTTAAATTCCCCCACAGGTACATGCAATAAAAAAAAGGAACTCATATCACTAACAAATGATGAAGTCCAGAATCAGGTGCCTGAGAAAATGTCTGACTTTAGTGACCCCGAGTGGTCATATGAAGAATCACTGAAAGCAACACGATGCATTGCAGTATCCATGTGTGACATCCAGTAAATGTTGCAGCATTATGATGTCATCGATCATGACGGTCACCCTAATGTTTCATGAAATGTTGTCACAGGAATTAGAAAGACAACAACAGGAAGTAGACTGTAAACACTGCGGGCTTTTCAAAGTTAAACTAGTTTCTGTGTAACTTCCTGTGTGATGAAAACAGTCCAAACAGATCGATGTTGGTTTTTGTTGATGAAACACTTTTCAGTCTGAGCAGCACTCGGGTTGATTTCCCTGAAACAGCCTGCAGCTGCAGCAGCTCAGATTTCAGGAGTCACATGAATATACAGACGATTCAAAGAGGCAGCGAATGCAAACGTCCATTTTCCAAATGGCAGCGAGGTACCTGCTATTCAGCCCTTCTCCTGCGTCCAGTCATTTTCTACTTAAATGGTTTCAATTCAGCGCCAACGTCATGCTGTCAGAGGACAGAAAGGGCCGGCGCTCTCTTTCAGCGGTCATCAATCATTCATTACAACCAGGATCCATCAGCCAATCCTGGTAATTACTGATTACAGGCGGCCGGTGCTGTGGCAGGATCAAGGAAACACACACACAGTCTCACACACACACACACACACACACACACACACACACACACACACACACACACACACACACACACACAGTCTCACACACACACAGTCTCACACACACACACAGTCACACACACACACACACACACACACACACACACACACACACACACACACACACACACACATCATCTTAGTATGTGTCACGAGAGGAATCAGAAACACATTTCCACATTAGCAGGTCTGAGACGTGCCCCCCTCCTCCTCCCCCCTCATCTCTCAGAGGTGCTACTTAACACACTTTGGAATTATCAGAAATTCAAATGAGCTGCGGTGGCGCTGGCAGCAACATAATGGACCCTAGAATTATTCTATCAAAACAAGTCGGCACACACGCAGCTGGATGGAACACGTTAAATCTCAACACAACACGTCAAACCTCAACACAACACGTCAAACCTCAACACAACACGTTAAACCTCAACACAACACGTCAAACCTCAACACAACACGTTAAACCTCAACACAACACGTTAAACCTCAACACAACACGTCAAACCTCAACACAACACGTCAAACCTCAACACAACACGTCAAACCTCAACACAACACGTCAAACCTCAACACAACACGTTAAACCTCAACACAACACGTTAAAGGGACAGCGGAGCACTTTCTCTAAAAGATTCCTCCAGCTCCGCTGTCACAAGGACAGATACAGGAGATCATTCCAGATACAGGAGATCATTCCTGATACAGGAGATCATTCCAGATACAGGAGATCATTCCAGATACAGGAGATTGTTCCAGATACAGGAGATTGTTCCAGATACAGGAGATCATTCCAGATACAGGAGATCGTTCCAGATACAGGAGATCATTCCAGATACAGGAGATCATTCCAGATACAGGAGATCATTCCAGATACAGGAGATCATTCCAGATACAGGAGATCATTCCAGATACAGGAGATCATTCCAGATACAGGAGATCATTCCTGATACAGGAGATCATTCCTGATACAGGAGATCATTCCAGATACAGGAGATCATTCCAGATACAGGAGATCATTCCTGATACAGGAGATCATTCCAGATACAGGAGATCATTCCAGATACAGGAGATCATTCCTGCCCACTGCCATAAGACTTTACAATAACTCACCTCTGGCAAAATCCATCACAGTACAATAACATTGTTGACTGTGTTTCTTGGTTGCTTGTATATTATATGTATATAATATATATAGATATATACTGTACTGTATGTATATATATACATATATATATATGTTGACTGTGTTTATTGGTTTGTTGTATATAATATATATAGATATATAATGTACTGTATATATACTGTATATACTGTGCATTTTATATTTATATTTTTTACTGCTATTTACTGCTATTTTATTTTATTGCTTTTCTATTATATTATTCTATTCTATTATTATTTTTATTCTATTGTTTCTATTATTGCTCCTGTATGTATGCTGCTGTGGCGAAAAAATTTCCCCTCGGGGATTAATAAAGTATATACCTACCTACCTAAACCTCAACACAACATGTCAAACCTCAACACAACATGTTAAACCTCAACACAACACGTTAAACCTCAACACAACACGTTAAACCTCAACACAACACGTTAAACCTCAACACAACACGTTAAACCATGTTCAAATCGTCATGTTTCCAGCGGTTCAACGTGTGTTTTCACGGTGTTACACCGTTCTTTGTTCACCCGTCTGAAGGTGATTCGTACAGAAAACAGCGGGCGGAGTCGATCAAGGTAGTACCATCGTCATCGGAGGGTGTCCATGGCAACGAGATGCTCTTTCGATGATATCACAGGTTCATGTCAGGTGAGGAGCTTCTCTATATCTGATGATCATTGATTATATTTCCATGTGTTTACTTTTAATTCTGAGTGATTTCCATCATAAAAAGTAGAGAAATAAAAGACGAACACAGAATGAATGTTGATCAGAGTTTCCGGAGAAGTGACGGTCAGAGATACGACAGCAGGCGGAGGTGACACGCTGACATGAAGCAGCTGCTTCCAGTAGCTGTGAACATGGTCGTGGACAGAGTCCAGGGTTACTGATCCTGGATCTGTTCCCAGCCGAGGGTCAGAGACAGATACGGTTAATATCAAGTCGAATATCTGCAAAATACAGCAAACTCTGTAGCTTGAAACGACAAGCGGACTCAGAAAACTGCACTACAGCAGATCACGTTCCTCCACAACAACAACCACGTCTGAAATGATGTCCCGAGAGAGCGAGGCAGCCGCCTGATAAATACCAAGTGTGATGGCAGCGCACCAAGACCCAGGGCAGCAAGGCCCTGAAACAGAACCACATCGTTGAAATGTGGGAGGTTTTAAGGCAGCCAGCACCTGGACTGCTGGTCCCACCCTCTGTAACTCTATCTAAAAGCTTAACTCTGGAGCTACTGGCAGAGGTCCTTCAGTAATCCAGTGCAGGTGCCAACGAGCTAGCTTCCACTCTGCAGCTCCTCTACCTAGTGGAGGGAACCTGCACTCACATTAAACATGTTCCAACACGGATGTTCACTACAGTTTACACGACATGAAATGTGTGAAGAAAACAGAAAAGCTTCTTGAAATGAGGCGAGTCGGACGGCATGAGTCAACAACACGATGTACAAAGCTGGAGGACTTCTGAGGGATCGATACGAGACGATGACCCACTTAAACTCTCCGCTCACTTGGTGCCCTGGAAATTAAAGCAGATTTAAACAGGGGCACCATTGTGATTTAGGAATAATGTGACATAGCAGCTAAACATCTTTAATATCCACCGATGACAGAATGGAATTAGCCACATATTTCCCTTCAAACTTTCAATTTTCTTCCTGGTTGTGTGAGCCGGGGCTCTAATCCTGTCTTTATGGGCCCGAGTATTAACCTCCCAGAAACACAGTGAGCCGGGCCGCGGAGGACCGGCCGAGAGGCGGGGTGCGTTAGTTCACCGTCCTCAACGTGGCCTTTGTTGGAGGGGGGAGGGGGAGAGGGAGGGGGGGGGCAGCGTGCCAGCATGAGGGGTTATTCAGAAGCCTGAGAATCAATCCAGCTTTACGGGTAAGCCATGTAATAATTACCATCATTAGGGGGAACCGGAGCGTGGAGATGACCGGCCCGCTAACACACCTGAAGCTAATGTAGCTCCTCGGGACGCTTGTCATATACATAATTCAATAATCCTGGAAATACATATTAACATTCCCCCACAGCTGAAAGCTGTCAGCCGTGCCCCGCGGCGCTCTCCCAGGAGTTTACAAGGTCAACCTCCAAACTTCCCCCTTCCTCCCCTCACAGAGGTGGAGGAGCGCTCGCTGCACCGAACTCTGCATGATTCAATTAGCCAGTTAGTTTTGGAGTAATTCAGATAATCGCTGGATTTCAAGCGTCTACACAGAAACACAGCGCCGATATTTATTTACTGTTTCTCATCTTCCTGGTTTAAAATGCCTCAAATGGACAGAACATGTCATTACAGTGAGCGTATCTGTTGCAATAAACAATAACTGGTAATGCTTTAACCCCCCACCCCCCCCAACCCCCCACCCCCAATCACAGCCCCCTCACTCTGTTGTTATTGGCACGTAACTGCTGCAGATCTCCATCGCAGGTTCGGTAATTTAATAAGCATGCAGGCATTTCTGCCTCGATAGCCTCCAACCAACTCACTGGGTTATGTTATGGTTAATGTAAAACTGTTCTAATATGCATTCATGGGAAAAATCTGTGAGATATGCAGATAAATACAAAACAAAAATGTTCCAGAGACTTTAGTTTCTGTAAAGACACAAAGGAAACAACAGAGACTTCGTTCAACGTCTCTAAACCACAAACAGAAACATTTTCCATCGCTGACAATCAAATGTTCAAATGCAAAACAGCAACAACAGATGAAAATACAAAGTTCACAAAGTGCAACAAACATTCACGTCAACATAGCAAAGTTAACTGCAGCCTGGTGTTTCCAGACATAAATGATCTGGAGGGAATCATCCTACTGACAGAGAAGACCTCCTATTGGAGCAGCTTTTGACCAATCAGCAGCGACTGAAATCACAGTGAAGACGGAAACTGAACCGCTGCAGCTACATTTTGAAAAAATATTCTTGGCTTCAGCATCACCACAATTATCCAGCAACACTGCTCTCTGATTGGTCCATCCTTCGGATCAGCTGAGCCAACGTAAACAGAGTTTCCAGACTGGTACACTCAGACCAGTTTTTCATTTCAGTTCCTGCAGTTCTCCACAAACTGTTCACCAACAGGATCCTGTTTATGATCCAAAGACATGTTTTTCACTGACAGACACAAATTATAAAAAAAGAAAACTTTAAACAGAAGAATTGCTGTCGTTTTTAGGAAACATGTTAAAGATTCTCACTTTTTAAACCACTCAGAAAAAATTCAACCTATTAATATGAAGTTTATTTATTGACCATCAGCATATAAAGTTCACTGATTTAGCTTTACTTTAAGAAATGCATCCAAGTTAGTAGAACAAAAACATCTTTGAATAAATCATAAATACATCATGACCTCTGACCTGCATGTGCTGCTCATCTGTCAGATCATTTTAGAAACCACAACATGCTGAATATTAAAACACTGAGTCCTGCATGTGTCCACACCTGCAGCAGAATACACATCCATCCAGTCGGGGATCAGCCAAGAATCTGGGCAGCTAATTGGGTCTTAACTTTCCGAGGAGAAGGAGATCGGTTCGGTCGCTGGGCTGAGAAGAGGAAAAGCATGTTTTCAACTCTATTTGCTTTAATTTCCTCTGCAATGAAAGAGAAGGAAGATTAATGAAATATCCCCAAATCCATCCTGTTTCATTTCTATTAAATCAGCAGTGAAATCCAAGTGTCCTGGCCGGGGTGGGGGTGGGTGGGGTAAAAGTTTCTCCACGACGCTAAAGAGACTCGGCTGCTTTCTGTAGTGACCGATGAGATTCTGAAAATTCAATTGTTGCTGAAGTGCGTCTCAGGTTGCTGTCTGGTTCCCCTCAGACTCCCTTCTTTCACTGCGCCGCCGGGCCATGTTCGGGATAAATAAGACGTTTTCCACTGAGCAGACACTTTTCTTTCTCTTCAGGACTGGATACCAGCAGCTGTTTCACTCAGTGAGGTTTGTGTATCCAGCCGCTGAGAGCTGTTGTCACTGAGTAGCTGAAGTAACAATACAAATGCAAACAGCAGCCGGCTGGAAGCCGAGAAGAGTCAACGGACTTCAACTGCAGGTCGTCTGATCGTCTCAATGAGAAGTCATGAGCTGCAGTCTTTAATCTGACAAAGGAGGCTGCAGAACAAACACCTTAATGTGCTGAACCCAAACCACCTGGGGGGGGGGGGGATAAAAACAGCTGGATGAACTCAGTTCATTGTACTGCAGTTATCCTTCAGTAGGTGTACAACTGGGACATCATCATTAAAATGCACCTTGACCTTTGACCCTGTTGGGCGAGAGGATTGTGGGTCAGAACAGCCAGAGGAGCATGGTGACCTGCAGACTGTAAAATAGGACCAGACGTAGTTCAACATCCTGGTACTTGACATATTTCACACCGTTTGTTGAGACACTGAATCTCTTCTGATGCTGCTTATTGGAACGCACAGGAAATGTCACATTTCCTCCTCGTTTCCTTCCATCAGGTGACTGCATCACTCTGATCAGTTGACTGCATCACTCCAGCATCACTCTGATCAGGTGACAGCATCACTCTGATCAGGTGACTGCATCA
>NW_027210849.1:417500-465000 GCF_029030835.1 Brachyistius frenatus | reverse complement strand
CCGACATGACCCGGGACGGCCCCAACACACCGACATGACCCGGGACGGTCCCAACACACCGACATGACCCGGGACGGTCCCAACACACCGACCCGGGTACAAACAGCTGGAGGTAATAATGGTGGCAGTCTATCCACATCAGAGTCTCACTGGATGGATGGAACCAAACTGATGACTGATGCTTGTTGCCGTTGTGTTTGTGTGCTGAATCGTTTAACAGGCAGGTTTGGCAGCTTCGCCCTCCGCACACTTGGAAAAGGAATTAATTCTCATTTGCAGCCTGGACAGAAGCAGAGGAACATTTCCATTAATCACAACGTTTTGTTTGGCATAAATATGTTGACGGAAATGGAAAATCGCTTCTTGCACAGATTAAACAGTTGTGGAGTGGTTAGGTGAGATTTGGGTCTGTTGGGCTGAACTGAAACAGCTCTGGTCTAACAATAAGAAAAATGCAAGTTAAATAGATACCATTCTCTCAAAGAGAAAAGTTCAATTCAATTTATTTCTATCGCGCCAAATCGCAACTCAGGTTATTTCATGGCACTTAACACATTGAAGTTCTTACAGTTGAACTTTACAACATTATACAGAGAAACCAACAATTCAACAATTCCCACATAAGCTAGGAGGGAAAAACTCCTCTTTAAAGGAGAAAAACCTCCAACAGAACCGGGATCAGAGGTGGGCGGAGCATCTGTTATCAGAACCAGGATCAGAGGTGGGCGGAGCATCTGTTAACAGAACCAGGATCAGAGGTGGGCGGAGCATCTGTTATCAGAACCAGGATCAGAGGTGGGCGGAGCATCTGTTAACAGAACCAGGATCAGAGGTGGGCGGAGCATCTGTTATCAGAACCAGGATCAGAGGTGGGCGGAGCATCTGTTAACAGAACCAGACTCAGAGGTGGGCGGAGCATCTGTTAACAGAACCAGGATCAGAGGTGGACGGAGCATCTGTTAACAGAACCAGGATCAGAGGTGGGAGGAGCATCTGTTAACAGAACCAGACTCAGAGGTGGGCGGAGCATCTGTTAACAGAACCAGGATCAGAGGTGGGCGGAGCATCTGTTAACAGAACCAGGATCAGAGGTGGGCGGAGCATCTGTTAACAGAACCAGGATCAGAGGTGGGTGGAGCATCTGTTAACAGAACCAGACTCAGAGGTGGGCGGAGCATCTGTTAACAGAACCAGGATCAGAGGTGGGAGGAGCATCTGCCTCGACCAGTTGGGGTGAGAGGAGAGCAGAGAGAGAAAAGGACAGAATAGAGATAGAAGAGAAGAACTGTTCCTTCTTCAGTTCAACAGATAATGGATGATTTAAAAAGATGGAAATTATTTTTTTTGTTAATAAACGAAAATACATTTAAAACAATGCAAGAACATGATCAGGGATATTTTTTTCTTAAATCTTTTTGGATTAAAAAGAAAGTGAATTTCCAGTTCTGGACTTGATCATAGCTTGAAGTGATTTATTGTTTTTATTATAATAGACATATTGTTCATGATTTTTTTTCCATCTCTCTCTGCTGCTCTTCTCTCTCTCTACTCTCCCTTCACCACAAGGGTGAGTCTTTGTTCTTACTATAACATTTCCTGAGATTACTTATGTTGTGATTTTATTTAAATTGTATTCTTATTATGTATATACTGTGCATGTCTTTTAATATTTTACTATCTCTATTTTTATTCTGTCAGTTTATTGCTTTTTTATTCTTCATCTATTTTACTGTGCTGCTGTAACACAATAATTTCCCTTTGTGGCGTCCATAAAATATATATCTATCTTTCTATTTGGTGCTGTATAAATAAAACTGAAGTGAGTCACAAATTATTTCTGGAGTTTTTTTCTTGATTATTCCAACAAACTGAGGTTAGGAACAAAAGTTTAAGGTGTAAAATGAGGATGCTTTATTGTGAAATCCTCATTTTTTTTCTTTAATGTGGCTGCATCATATCTTTATATCACATCAGTGATGAGCGACTCTGCAGTCAGGAGGGTGTGCTTCCCTCACACATCTCCATTATTGTGTTATATTCAACTATGTTAAACCCTCATATTAAAGCTTTAATATTGGAATTATTAGACACACGTTTCCGGTGTCATTAGACAGCTTTGCACTTCTTTTTTTGGGGACATTTCAGTGATATAAAAAAGAAGCAACACATTCTGAAAAAGTAGACAGCAGAATATTTACATGAATTTATGATCACACTAACAGAAGCAGTGTTGGCTATACTCCATTTATTTCATGCATCTAACTGTTTGTTGTTAAGAAGTATTTCTGCACATGTGAGAAGTGTTATGAACGTGCTGAACCTTGTTTGGCTGCATGAAGTCTGAGTCAGTGTTAGTTAAACATGAAGAACGGACAGAAGTTACGTTAGCTGCTCTGTGGTCAAACGGGAAGCTCCGGGCCTCATCAGCAGATTCATGTTTGTTTGTTTATTCACAAATGGACAAACAACATATTTCATTGTGAATTTTGGAGGACTTGCTGTGTGCTTTGGTTCTGGTTTGGTTTTATTTATTAAAATCAAATTATTAAAATTCTGGCACCAAGTATAGATTTCTCACATGAATTGAAGGCTATAAATTTAATTGTATTGACAACATCATCTTTTTTCCAGCCCTCTGTTTGACCTCAGACAGAAGCTGCTTTAACTCCTGTATGTTTACAACAGAGAGATTATGCAGAACACCCCCCCCCCTCCTCCTCCTCCTCCTCCTCCTCCTCGATTAATGTCTGTTTTCTCAGCATTATGTTAACCGACCACATTAAGAGGAGCTGTCATGGCATCACAACAGCTTTTTCCTGAGTCTAACAGTGTGAGTTCACCTTCTTCACTAATGAATGAATGATTAATTAGCGGCCCGAGCCGTGCGGCGGCCGAGCGTGTGACGGGGTTGGAGGCGCAGAGGGGGGGTTCAATGACTTCAAGGTTAGAGAAGTCAACTGCTGCAGCTCCCATTACATCACTCTGCCCACATGCTGCGCTGGGACGCGGTGATGTCACTCAGTGTACTCAGCGTCCAGGCCATTTGTTTTCCTATGAGTAGCTCTTTTGTTTATTTTCATAACTCTGAAGATCACTCTCTGCCAGTTTTACTTCGCCTCTAAAACTCAATTAGTCTAATGTGTCCTGCGTTGTACCGGTGCTGCCGCGCGCCCGGAGAAGTGCCCATTAAAACACCATTTCTGACACTGTGTTTGCTTTGCAGGGCTCAATTATCAATGCACCAGCACCTTTTACTGGACCCTCAGCTGCAGGGTTTTAAGAGCTCCACGAGAGGTTAGATCTGTGATTTTTCGAGGGCTTTCCAAGGGGAACCTTTGGGGGCGCTAAACACCTCGACTGCTGCCAGCGTGAAAGTCTAAAAAATACACCCTGTTTCTCCTTCAGGAAACCGAAGATGTAATTTTACAGAACAACAAGCCTCCTTCTCCCTGATAACAGTTCGCCTCCACATGATCCAGACTGATATCATACATGTGTATTAAATGAGGGGGGAGATACGGTATCGTGAGCGGCCTCCAGGGCTGCTCCAACAGCAGATGGATTGCACTCAAATTATCTGGCTGTCTTGGTGACTTAGGATGTCAAGCTGATAAGATACTGTGACTGTAACCACACAACACACAATAACACAACATAATCAGGCAGCTCGGGGAAAGAAAACCCCGGCACTTCCTCATACCGAGGCCTGCACTTATTACCTCACCCGGGGTAATTGTAAAACTCTGTGGGGACATATTCTGAGTGAAGGCATCAGCATCATGCTATAAATTCTACCTATGAGCTGAGGAGGGAAGAAAAGAGATTGAAAGTCCGAGTTCAGTGAGAGTGCAGGCTGAGGCCGGGGCCCGCAGCCAGTTCTGGGTTTCGTCTGATTTGCGGTGGCAATAAAAAAAAAAAGAAAGAATAAAAAAACTTCAGCGGGCCACATGCTGGTCGACTCAGATGTGTTTTGGATTGAAAATAGGATTAATGTGCTAAAGTGTGATTAGAATGGTTAAACACGATTAATTGGAGAGGACTGGAGTCGCCGGGGGAGCGGGGGGGGTGTAAATGTGTGTTTGTGTGCATGTCAGGGTGTTTCTGGACAGATTCCAGCTGAACCAAGTGAACAAAGCGCGCTAACTGTCCACGATTTTCCATGTCGCTCCTCCTGTATGTGTGTGTGTGTGTGTGTGTGTGTGTGTGTGTGTGTGTGTGTGTGTGTGTGTGTGTGTGTGTGTGTGTGTGTGTGCGCGCGCACACAAGTGCCTTTTCCCTTTGCATTTTCTCATAGCCAACTTGTCTCAGAGCAGATTGAACACAGCTGAGAATGTTGGTGTAGGCCTGCAGCGGAGCGTCCTGGGGGAATAGGCAGGAACCACGAGGCTGGACTTGGCTCGCCCCGCGATGGCTGAAAACTGCCATGCACCCGGGGCAGGGGTCCAGGTGGATCGGCTGGGGAGAGGGGAGTAATTTGGGGGTTATTTAAAATGATCTATTAAACCCCTGAACTTTAATCAGGGCTGCTACTACACTGACAGCTGTGATTTACCTACAAATCAGTAGGACGAGGATGGGAGGGGATGGATAGCCTCAAAATGGGACCACTTCATCTGAATTGTTTTCTGGGGCACTGGGGTTCGGGCATTAGCAGTGATGAGGCCTCAGGAAAAAGACCAAGAGCTCTTAAGAAATCTGCATTCCTTTCCAAACGCAGCAGCTCAACATCATCCCCGTCTGGCTGTTGACAAAGAAATTGCTTTATTATCCTTTTCCATGGTGGTATTAGCATAAGGAGGCTGAGAGGGGGGACGGAGCGGAGAACCTTGGTGCTGTCAGAGAGAGCCAGAATACCTCACACAGGGAGCAGACCCTCTCTTGTTTGAGTTATGTGTAAATACAGGCCGGCTCTGACAGACACCCCAAAGTCAAACTGGTTTACGGAGGGCCAGAGCAGCCAGAAAGCAGAACCCGGCTCTCACAGGTCATTACCAGTGCCTGCTCTGTCACTGGGGTAATTGGAAAACCACAGGGGTGTGATGTAATCCACCACCAGATTACAGGCAAGTACACACATAAATATACAATCATCACAGTGCAGGGACTCTAACAAACCGATAAACACATGATCCTGAACATGAAGAACCGGCCAGAGACCAGCGACATGAAAAGGTCCTGTTGGGTTCAAACTGTGGCTGATCAAACAAATATCTGATTTACAAGATCCCTGCTTCACATGAATGACCACCGAAGACCAACATGGACCACTGAAGACCAACATGGACCGCTGAAGACCAACATGGACCAACAAGAACCACCAAGAACCACCAGGGACCAACAAAAACCAACATGGACCACTAAGACCAACATGGACCAACAGGGACCACCAAGAACCACCAAGAACCAACATGGACCAACAGGGACCACCAAGAACCACAAAGAACTACTGTTTACAGCTGGAATATTGTTTTTTGTATGCATGATTTCCTTCCAGGAAAAAACCTTTTTAGACACCAGTATCAGTAAAATCAAAGTCCAGAAGAGGTTCAGGTGTTTTCATCCTGCAGCCAGCATGTTGTAACAGCAGCACGTTGGTTTGTTTGACTCTTCATCGACCGTTTAATCGACGTCATCGAACCACGTGTACGAGCTGCAGAGGTTACGGACCGGAAAATTCTGTCATGGAAGAAAAACATTGAGAGATGATGATGCATACTTATTCAAAAGCTTACTAACAAATCCACAGCTTGCAAAGATATGAATGAAGAAATATTAACAAGTCATCCAACCTGGATGTCCATAGAAATAAATCAATATTTGTTCTCCTCTGGTTAAAGTGTCTAAAAAGTTCAGCGACTGCTTTTCATCTGATTTCTAGTTTCCACTCAGAAACAAAACGGCGATTCCTGTTTTTATGGTTGTGTTTGGACAAAGTGAGACGCTGATCGTTGCTTTAATAAAACTCAACAGCATGAAATGACAACGATGATTTTATAGTTGAATCAGAGATTGAGGAGCTTCTGCCAAACAAATGCTGTCTGCAGTCATCAGCTGTCATTTCTTTCGTTTTTTAATGCTGTTTTAATGTCAGTGGTGTCAAAGACAAATTCACACAATGTGGAAAACAACTTTGTGGTAGTTTGTTTCCTGCAAGAGAAAATCTATTTATCTTCTTCGTTTTTGAAGTCGAGGTTTCCAAGCCTGATATTTTTAAAGCTTTGTGATCAAACAAAAAATAATCCAGATATATCAATCATTTTAAAGACAGTTTTGTATTTCATTGTTTTCCAGTGCAGGAGGTCATGTGCACATCATGTGGAAGAAAACATTGGAAGCTCATGCACATCACACACCAACAATTAATGTTAAATTTTTACATAAATGTGCACTTTTCCCAACCAAAACCAAGTGCATTAGTTTCCTCCTTCTGCCTCAACCATAAACACAACGTTCAATTAGGGTTTAATCTGTGTTGTCATCAAATGTAATCTGGATTCTTCTCTGTTGACATGATTGGTGAGCAAATATCTTTTTGAATGGACTTTTCATGATATTTTTGTCACAGCCACACGTCACCCATCAGTGATGTCATCAACCATCAGTGATGTCATCAGCCATCAGTGATGTCATCAACCATCAGTGATGTCATCGTTGGTTTGTGAACGTTATGAATCCTCCAGTTCAGATTCTGTCCGTCACCATCTTGTTAGTTCGGAGCAGTTTGGAGCAGGAAGTGACCATATTTGGACGAGCTGGGGGAGGAGCCAGCGGTGGATCTGACCGATCTGATCGGAAACCTGACGATACTACGTCCCGCCCACCGATAGCTGTAACCTGACTGCACCACAGGCCTGTCAATCAAACAGACACGCCCCCAAAAACAGGTCTTCTTGAATCTTCTTTTCTAATGAATGAGGGATTATTTTCAGATGGACCTCCAGAAAACTAAGAAGAAGGAGTGACTTTAGCTAACAACACCGAGATAACTGATGGACACATTTTATTCACTTTGGATTTGATGAGAGAAGTTGAATGGGAGTCTATGGAGCCGGAGGCTTTTTGGAGCCGACCTCTGGTGGCACTCGCTGGGATTGCAGCTGAAGACACTTCTGGATCAGAACCATTTTACAGACCTGAAGCTACGAACTCTTTTAGAAACAGTCTGAGGTCACAAAGCGAGTACTGCTGTAACTATTACAGTGTTTCCTGCAGTTTTAACTGACATGTCGTCTAATATCGTTTGACCTCCCTCAGGTGGATTCTAACTCACAACAACAGATTATTACAGGTATTATTACATAACCCAGCTCACCTTTACTGCTGTCACATGGCAGCCTGAGGATGAAGACCCTCACTATCCTATAAAAGTATATGGAGTCGGGCAGCTGGAGCTAATAAACAGCTGCTGAACCCTGTAAAACCTTTATAAGTTCCTGCAGCAGGGCGAAGGGGAGAGCGGGGGGTAAAAAACAGGATGAACCAATAAATCTGTGAGGATTAGGATTGAAAACAGGGATCATACATTTACTGTCAGAGCGAGTCAGCCGTGTCTTCTGTCACACGTGCTGGGTGGCTGGACGGCGACGGTGTAAATTGTACCGGCGGACCTCACAGATACATACAGCTGCATGTGGACCTTCAGAAAAGGCCTTTTAACCTTTATCACAGGCAACAAGTGCTCCCAGGAGAAAATCACGAGATGTAATAGCAAGAAAGAAAAATAACCGAAGCAGCACTTCTTTGAGCGTTCCAATCCAAATACCCACCATCGACTTGGCAAACACCTTCACAGTGAAAGAGCCATGCTTTATGAGAGCGTTAGCTGAATTAACAAATTGCAACGCAAACGAGAAACATGCCTGCGAGTAAAAACGAGTCGATCCGTCTGTCAGACTTCCAGCAGACCCCGGCACCCCTTCCATCTCCGCGGCCTCGGAGCTCTGCCTCTCACAGCCGAGCCGAGGTGTTTCTCCCCATCAGATTTATAATGTTCTGCAGGTTCTGGGAGAGCCAAACATTAGCACACTGCAGGGCTCTTGGCCCCGAGCAGCGCCTGCAGTGGCTGCGCCCTGACGGAGGAATAATACGCAGCGTCGGGGGAGCTCAGACTCAGCAGGACTTAAAGGGAGGCTCTGCTGATGCCTGTCTGTAATTGCCCCAGGTCACGGCCAGCGCTTCACTGCAGATGACCCAGCAGGCATTATATATTATTACAAGACAACGACTTCAAACCTCCATAAAGTCAACTATCAGGGGGATTTCTCCCGACTTTCGGCTGCGGGGGCCTGGAGTTTGTAAAAATCAGGATCCCCCCTCCTCCTCTCGGTGTACACTTTTTTTCCAGCCCTTCTTTTTGAACATTAATTCCCAACAATGGTACTTTTCATTTGAGTGAGAGCAGAGCCGACGGTGAGGAGTGAGGGGCCAGAGCATCGGCAGACTCAGACTGAAGGAGTTTTTCCAAAGATGACCCGACTAATAGACGTTCACGAGGAGGGAAATATCTTTACCCACAATGCCACAGCTCCAGGCTCTCTCTGCCGACTCAGTTATGTAAGCGTCAGAAAAGATCCCGACTCGGCTCCTCGTGGCGTTCGGAGCTGCGACACCGAGGACTGAAAGTTGTTTGAGAGCGCGTCGGCCTCATTAAAGACGAGTCTCTAATAAAAGGCGCTGGTTGGAGGTAAAGTGAACCTTCAACATCACATAGGAGCTGATTCATAAAACACATGTGAACGAGTCAAACTGTCCCAAAGACTGAAGAATCTTAATGAGGTATTTGGAAACGGCCATCAGGAGCGAGCCGGCCTCCCGGTGATTAATGCTCCCTTTGAATGACCCTCTGCTGCCATGTTCACAGTCCAGCTGCGTCCGAGCATGATATGTGGACTCTCACTGATAACTCTGCTTGTTGAAAAGCTTTGGTTAAGTGGATAGAAAAATCCCAGCGAGAGCGATCACATGTCTGTTGGAAACCAGATCTCACTTTTTTCATACAACACTTAATCCCCTTTTCCATTATGAAGCTAATGCATGCTGGGATTTGGTTTTTTTTCTTCAGTAATATATTTCCATAAGAATGTCTGTGATTTGTGACCAAAGAAAATAACGTGCTTAACAGAACGTAACAGGACTCACTGAATGGTGTGTTTTTACAAGTTATTTTCACATTTAGAGTCGATTCAGTCCAAATTCATGTTTAAAGAGAACATCGATCCTTTTCTGTGGACTAAATAATAATAGAAATATGTTCCTCCACAGTTATTTCTATAAGAAACACAACTAAGATAAACTATGTTCACATCAGAAGGAGATTTATTTTCCATCCAACATGCAGTAAGTAATGAAATAGATAGAAACGTGTCCGTCATGCAGGAAACTCGAGGTGTGGAAATTGTAATGTTGTTTAATCGTACGTTTACTGTAGTTTCTGTGGGACAGCTACGATCCCTCACCACACACATTCAGTAGCAAACAACACTATTAAATGTCACAAAATATTGTAACTGAGCAGCAGACAGATAGAAGGTACCTGAAGAACACTGAAAGATTCAAGATCATTTTTAATCTGATCGACTTCATCTGATCCTATTTTATTTACGTGTCTGAGGTTTTTTCTTAAATAACGTGAAGCGACTCTAAACAGTGAATATATGTGGTTGTTTCTTTACTTTTTTCATTTTTAACTTGAATTGCTGCTGATGTAGTCATGAATAAATAGATTCTGAAGGATACCTGAAGACAGCAAAACCACCTGAAAACACCTCCGTGAACCAAGATTCTGTTCACACCTGATCTGATCACTATGAGTACAGACGGCTTGAAGCTTGTGACCCGATGACCCCGGGCGGGGTGATGATGCTCGGCGTGTCGTCCCTCTAATGTTCAGATCTGGTCTCGTACATTCGGAAGTCTTGAATTCTGCACTTCACTACAAAAACGACAGCGCAGACAGAAGGTTCGACACTCCGCCGCTAAAAGCTACTTTCTGTGTATCAACGACTACCACGTCAAACTACTTCAGCTAATTCTGCCTCCAAAATCATTTGACTCACATTAATGAATCAATACTGCAGCAAACATTAAGTACAGTGGAAGAAGGAAGAACATGCAACACTGAGCTAACTGGAAGCTCTGAGGGCCGTTCAACCAAAACACAGGAAAACCTTTCATGTGTTTGAGACATTGCATGGATAAAAATACTGACGGAGGACTGACATCACATTTTAATAACGCACTAAAGCTTTTTAGATGCAGTAACCATGACAACACTGTTAAAAAAATCGCAGCTGTGTTGGAGAGCAGAAAGCCTCCCGATGGTCCAACAACAAGCCGACATCTCGTCCAGCGTTATAAAGCTGGAATATATAAGCTTCAGATAAACAGTGCTCTACTGTAATGCATTCGATGCGAGGTTGCCTTAATGTTTGCCAGCTCTTTTGAAGCTTCCCTGAGCTGTAAGACCCTTATCATCTCCCCTAATGCATAGGTAATCACATGTGTGTCAGTTGTCACCACTTCCCCCGCTGACAGGCCAATCGGCCGGCCACTCCGAACATGAAAAACATCCTTTTTACGGCGTGTTCCCTCCCCACCCTTCAGGGGGTTTTATTCCTCCGGAGCCTGTGATGGACACCCAGGGAGACTGTGTGACACTGATGGCAGGTTGAGGGCATCATTTCCATGAGTAAAATATCAAGCCCCTGTCAGACCTGTCAAATGTTCCCCACACAATCTCTCTCTCTCTCTCTCTCTCTCTCTCACACACACACACACACACACACACACACACACACACACACACACACACACACACACACACACACACACACACACACACACACACACACACACGTGTAAACTCAAAGCATGCTGGGAAGCCTGTGTAACGCCCAGCTCCCTAAATGTGTATTTTTTTCATTCTTGGATTTTCCTGAGTGCCAAATGGAAGCGAGGCTCATTTGAGGGAAGAAAGCGTTCATATTCACATGTATGACACTTGAGGGCCGCCGGGCCGCTCGGTGTCAGCGTGTTGAGCGTCCTGCCGGCCGGTGGCGAGAGCAGACGTAGAGAAATGGCAGCACTTAGCGGCGGCCCGAGTCATTTGGCTTTCAGTTGGCACCATTTACAGACACTCAGCGAGTTAAAGAGGTCTGTGGAGGAAAAGTTATCCGTCTCATCTGTTTCATTTTCCTTCATTCTCGTACACTCGCAGACTTTTTTGGAGTTGTATATTTTTTCACGGATGTTTGGCATGTGATTCCTCAGATTTGAGGCGGTTTAAATGACCTTAGAGGTGCAGAACATATGTCATAATTTATATGGATGTGAATGACCTCAGTTCAGTGCAGTTTATACTGCAGCAGCTGCAGGACATGTGGACAAAGAATGACGCTCCATGCATGTCTGTGTTTGCAGTTTCCTAAACATTCTCAATATTTGGATATTTATGGTATTTTACTGAAAATAGAGGCACAGAGCTGGAACATGTAGCTCCATCAGTCAGTCGAGTTTCATCAGCTGAGACTGATCACAGTTTGTGTTTAATTCATGTTTAAGTATTTCAAGCTCCTTTTTTGTAATATAACTTATATTACAGTCACTGAAGCTACGTCACTTTTTAACCTCAATTTGTTTGTAACTTTGAGTCTGATGGTTCTTTAGGTTCAGAAAATACAATGAAAGCTAAATAAAAAAATGTTTTTGCCTTTTTTCTCATTTTTCCAGCGCTGCAGAGTAACATAGCTGTGATTGGATTATTTTGGGCTCCTCCCCTCATATTTCCCACCATGCCCTCTGCCAGTGTAGATTTTAAGAGTAAAGCAACCACATTAAACAGGCGTAAGTTATTGGTAGAAATCCTATATATTTTGAATAAACACATTCTTGAATAATCTAAAAGAGACAAATAAACATGGCCGACATAAAACAAGCAGTGACTTGAAACCATAATTTATATTAAATCTGCGTCACTGAGTTGTGAGACATGTTGAACACTCAATAGAAGAGAGTTGGGTCAGATTCTTGGATGAGCTCCCGACTGCTTCATATCACATCAGGGCCACATGGAGGAAACAAAATAGAGGAGGACTTGATTTCATTTAGTATAAAAATCAGAATGTTGAGAAGCAAAGGAAGAACGTTGGACCTCCGTTACTCGCATCAACAACAATCACAAAAACAAATCAAAACTAAAAACCTGGAGTGACGACTCCGTGTGTGAAATGATTTGACTTCATCAGGTCGGCCGGCCTGTTGGAGCTGAACCGGGAGACAAAGCTCTCTTCTTATTGGTCGTCTTCATCCCTGCTCTCGACTATGAACTCTGGGTAATTCTTAAATGACTAGAACTCAGTTGGGAACCCGGACGAGCTGGAGGGATTGTGAGGACTTTTGTTTTCTCTGTCATTAATTTTATGATTCACAATCCAATCCTTGTATTTCCATAGTTTATCTCCTCAGGTATTAAAAAACAACTTTTCGGAGGTTTTGTCTCAAACATCTTCAGACTTCAATCTAGTTTCCTAAAAGAGTCGAAGTGGCCGGCTTCCATTTTTTTTGCCTCATTTGTCTCCTTCAGATGAGTTTGTCTTGAATATCAATCCAACAATTAACATGGGGGGGGCGCACAGATATCTGCTTTCTGGGCCTCTGCCTGCCCCCCCCTCCCCCTCCCCCCTGCTGTTTACTTGAAAGAATCCACTGTAAAATGTGATGGAAGAGATTAAGTGAGATTAGGAGGTGCCGGGCCCCTCGGCTCGCCTCCTCCTATGTTTTCTCTGCGTTTGGGGCCTAATAAGGAAAGCAAACAGATATCGCTGCTCCTTATTCCAGGACAATTGTTGCTGATGAGTTGGAGGGATAAGGAGCGGAGGATGTGGAGGAAATGGGGCTGCGGGGCTCTTTCTGCGGCCCGGCAGGAGGCGGCGGGGCAGAGCTTGAATAACAAATGAGTTTTGCTGAGGATTTGGCTAATCATCATCTCGGGCCGCCGCCGCCTCGGGACAACTGGACGTATCAGGGAGGCAGAGAGAGAGAGAGGGAAACCCAGCACTTGAACTGAGGACCCCCGGCCCTAATTAACGGCGACCGCAAATGAAAAGCAGCTGGCAGTAATTACATAATTAAAGTGCCTTTGGGGGGAAGAAAAGCATAATTTCTGCAGCCATTGCCATAAATCTTGTGCTGTCCCGGTCCATACGTTTAACTGAACTCTGCTGGGCAGGTTAATGCATTACTCATATCACAAACACTGGATCCCTTTGTGTTTTTCTTGGACCTGCTTAATAACAAAGAGCAGCGGACAGTCGCTCTGCCTCCGACACCTCCGCTCAGCGCCACAGCTTTCACCCCTTCACTCCCTCTGTTCTCGGGGAGCGGTGACGTCATCACGGAGGGCCGCCGGGACTCAACCGGCAGGAAACCGAGCTGCGACGGGCATCTCGGGCCGGGACGGATTCTACCGGCACGAAAACTAATCGGGACTTTGTTTCCTTTGATGCGTCGACGGCCGCCTTCACATCCAACCACACACACACACACACACACACACACACACACACACACACACACACACACACACACACACACACACACACACACACACACACCTCAAAGCCCACATTTGGTTTTACTCGGGATAATTCCAGAGAAACTCAAGTCAGACGGGAACTTTTACCTCGAATCGCTGCAGCCACCAACAGATGAGCAATTAAGCAATTACAGCCATTTGAGAGCGAAAGCCATAAACAGCTGAGAGGAGGCCGAGCACGCTCCACCGGACCGGCCTGGTCTTCTGTCACACGCTCTGGGGGATGATTAATAGTTTAATTTTTCTAAATTATTTAGACACACAAATAATTTGATAGAACGAGGGGCTATTACCACATCTTGTAATAGACATGTTACCATGATGAAAGCCTCAATTTGTTTTCGGAGCACTTACTGGGGTTAGAAAAGCCACTCGCTCCCGTCATCAATCATGTGTCACTTAACACAAGTGTTACGGGAGAAATGCAAATACGGCGATTTAAATGCTGCAGCGGCGCTTTGAGGCTCCGATCGCTGTTTTCACTGTAAAGAAAATTACAAGCAGGATTTGTCCTCTGGATGAAGAGCGGGACGGACGGCAGCCATGATGCCGCTAACAGGACGGGGGGAATTAAAAACGTGATGTTGGAGAGCGACAGGAAGACGCCAACATGGAGGACTCGGTCTGAACACTAAAAGGAAGTTAAAGTGGACAAAAGACTTCTTAAATGGAGTTCGCAGAACAAACGAGGTCTTTGTGGAACATTTGTTTCCCTGTTTGTATTTAATTTACTGATGAAGCAGGTGATCGAGGACATCTGGACATCTGGACATCAGCATGGTCACCATCTCAAATGTAGACCCCCCCCCCTCCCGTTTAATTTGGCTGCTTTAAAATCTAAAAAATAATAATTGAAATTAGTTTGAATTAACCCACTTATTTCAGGTAATAAGATCAAATGCATAAAAACTGCAATAAACACTTAAAGAAAGGTCGTGTTTTTATTTTACTACTGAAGGAGGCGTTTAGATCTGATCCTTCTTCTGTTGGTGAAAACTCAGCACAGCTTTGTTTTGAACTGGTTACTGGACAACAGAAGGGACAATAGAAGGGACAACAGAAGGGACAAGGAAGGGACAAAAGCAGGGACAAGGAAGGGACAACATAAGGGACAATGAAGGGACAGCAAAGGGACAACAGAAGGGACAACGAAGGGACAGCGAAAGGACATCGAAGGGACAACAGAAGGGACAACAGAAGGGACAGCGAAGGGACAGCAAAGGGACAACAAAGGGAGAGCGAAGGGACAACGAAGGGACAACGAAGGGACAACGAAGGGACAACGAAGGGACAACGGTCCACTGCAGGACCGAAGACGAGGAGGGTGTGACGGCCTACTTCCTTTCCTCTCTCCCTCTCCCTCTCTCTCTTTCTTTCTTTCTTTCTTTTTTTTTTTTTCTTCTGTCCTTCCTTCCTTCCTTCCTTCTTTCCTTCCTCCTTCCTTCCTTCCTTTCCTTCCTTTCCTCCTTTCTTTCTTTCTTCCTTCCTTCCTTCCTTCCCTCCTTTCTTCCTTCTCTCTCTTTCTTTCCTTCCCTCCTTTATTCCTTCCTTCCTTCCTTTCCTCCTTCCCTCCTTCCTTTCTTTCTTCCTTCCTTTTCTCTTTCCTTCCTTCCTTCCTTTCTTTCTTTCTTCCTTTCCTCCTTTCTTCCTTCCCTCTCTCTCTCTTTCTTTCCTTCCTTCCTTCCTTTCCTCCTTTCTTCCTTCTTTCTTTCCTTCCTTCCTTCCTTTCCTCCTTCCTTCCTTCCTTTCCTTTCCTTCATTCCTTTGTTTCTTTCTTCCTTTCCTTTCCTTTCTTTCCTTTCCTTTCCTTTCCTTTCCTTTCCTTTCCTTTCCTTCCTTCCTTCCTTCCTTCCTTCCTTCCTTCTGGAAGCGGCCCATGGACAGATCAGCGTGCTGCCACACAACCAGCCCTGATGGGGAACATGAGCGTTCCAGTGCATTTCAGGCGTCTTGACAGTCTTCAGGGTTAAGATGTTCTGAATTAGATTTGAATTACAACCACTAAATGCTCCTGTCAAAGCTAATTACGACTGACACTGCCCATGTGTGCCGGGCTGAGTAGCTCTTATAGAAGAGGCTCAGAGCTTAAACAAAGAAATCCTCCCGAGGAGTCGCCCCACCGACTGTCACCGTGTAAAAGGGTAATCTGGAGGAATTTCTCAGCTCGGGATGTTAATCCGCCTTCAGGAGGCGACTCGGAAAGTAAAAGGCCTGGAAAACATTCACTCAACCCGACGGTGGTTTAGAGGTGATTTCTTTACTATCAGCAGTATTTTCTTCCCGTTAGTGGATCAGAGACGGGAGATGTGTGGAGCTTCAGACGGAGGAACGTTCAGGATGTAGATCTCCGTCAGGGCTGCAGATGTTTAAGCTCAGTCCTCCTGACGCGGTAATTGGCCGGGGAGCCGAGGTATCCTCAAACAACGGTCAGCGTCCCCCAGAAAATGAAAGGACCGAGAAATAAATTAAAATTCTTGTGTGAAACGGTGAAAATAAACAGCGTGCCTGAACTGGCACCAACAGCCCACAGCGAGGGGCTCTGGGATTCCTCAAGGTCGGACCAACGGAGCCGACGTCACTCCGAAGCCCCGCCCCCTCCTTCACCTCAGGTGTGGAAGTTTCCCCTTCAGTCAGAGATTCGCTGCTCTGAACTCTGCTTCTAATCAGGAAATCAAGAAAATACGGTTTGTTCTCCGAGTTAGAAAAAACAGGAAAAACACATTCTGTTCATCTGAGTGTGTCGTTTCAGTTTGAGATTTTTGGAGTGAACACGACCAGAGGTTGCCTTTCACATCAACGCCCACCAGGAAGTTTGTTTTTGTTTTGATGAATAATGTTTGATTTTGTTACGATGTAATTTGTGGAGTTTTAAGTGAGATTTTTGCAGTAAAATTGCAGAAGTGAGAAACAATGTGAAGTTTACCTGCTAAATAATAATCAGCGGTGACTTCCTGTGGTAATAATCCTGCTGCACATCAGATATATTCCACCTGTAACGTGTTTTTCTGCCTGTGTTGAACTTAGAGAAGCATCACGGGGCTCAAAGGGATAAAAAGAGTCTCAAGTGAGGAATCTTTCCAGAACAGAGCGTCTGTGATGAATATAGAACAAAGAACACATCTGCCTTCAGAATAAGAGCTTTACATGCTTTAAATCACATTCATTCAATGTGGTGAACGAGCAGCAGTTTGTTTTGATGGTGAGAGGAGAGGGGGCGGAGCCTAATGATTGGAGATGAACACTTCGTTTTGGTATTGAAGTCAGTTTTATTTTGAAAGGAGACTTTATGCTGTAAAACTTTCAGCAGAGTTTCTGTTCACAACTTTGTTTGCAGAAAAATTGCAGGAATTTAGAAAAATTACAGGCCGCTGCAGAGACTGTGGAGATGACTTAGATTTGAGTTAACTATTGCGATTGCTATCGGAGGCACTAATATATTACATTATATGTATCAAATGTAAAATAAAATCTTTTATTTTATATCTTTTAATATAAAATATTTTATATTAGAAGACCGATTCTACTTATTTACAGGCTCCTTTATTAAACTTCTAGAAACTCAATCTTGTCCTGGTTTAGATCCCAGTATGGATGACTGTTTTATGAAACTGAAATGTTTCATGCAGGTGAATTTAAATGAACGTGGTCACAGATGAAATGATGCCAGCTGATGTTATAAATTTAAAACTGTAATTTCACGTTGTGCCCTTAAGCCGAAGTCCTGCAAACGTCCTCTGCTTCGTATCGGAGCTCCGAGCGACACGTTTATGTCCATTACATTTCTGTTTATAGTGGAGAATAAAATGTTAAATCACCTCCGTCTCTGCCAACAGAAATGTTTTTCAAAACACAGAATGAATTCTTGACGTCATCTCGTACAGGCGTGTTATTGTTTTCTCTCGAATATCGTTTGGAGGTTTCTTGGTGTTTACGACGGCTCTCAGGAGCTCTGATGTAATTCGACTCTAAAAAACAGCTCCAGCAACACCTCGTTACTCTGAGGTAGCCCTGCTGTTGCCTTTGCCCCCTGAACCCCTCCAGGTGCCCGCTCTGTGACGCAACCCCCCCCCCCCTCTGTACATCGGTGTGCATTACATACAGCAAGTGCAAATTAGGTTAGTGAGTAATATCCAGCGAGCCGCAGGTCTGCTGGTGAAGCATGTTTAAGGAAAACAGTTAGGGGGGGGGGGGGATTAGAGTGGGATTTGGCCATAAATACATCACAGCTTCATTAAACATGGACAGCAGCGAAGGGAGTGAACAGGACGGTGTGTTCAGGAGGGGGTCCGAGCTAACTCTGATTCTGGACCTGAAGGTGTGTGTGTGTGTGTGTGGGGGGGGGGGGGGGGGGGGCATGAGGGCTTTAAACAGCTGAGGTCCATTTATACCTCATCAGTGTCCTTGCAGCAGCTCAGCTTTCAGCGCTGGAGGACCGGACCATCTCCCTCGGACCGGACCGGACCATCTCCCTCAGACCGGACCATCTCCCTCGGACCGGACCATCTCCCTCGGACCGGACCATCTCCCTCAGACCGGACCATCTCCCTCGGACCGGACCGGACCATCTCCATCAGACCGGACCATCTCCCTCGGACCGGACCATCTCCCTCGGACCGGACCGGACCATCTCCCTCAGACCGGACCATCTCCCTCGGACTGGACCGGACCATCTCCCTCAGACCGGACCATCTCCCTCGGACTGGACCGGACCATCTCCCTCAGAGCGGACCGGACCATCTCCCTCGGACCGGACCATCTCCCTCGGACCGGACCATCTCCCTCGGACTGGACCGGACCATCTCCATCAGAGCGGACCGGACCATCTCCCTCGGACCGGACCATCTCCCTCAGACCGGACCATCTCCCTCGGACCGGACCGGACCATCTCCCTCAGAGCGGACCGGACCATCTCCCTCAGACCGGACCGGACCATCTCCCTCGGACCGGACCAATTAGAAGTCTCAGATGTTGTGTATCTTGTTGGACTGAGTGAACAAACGGAGGTTTGTGCTCTTCACCTGTTTTCATTTACACAGATACACAATCTGTTGGCAAGTTTTACATTTTAATTTTGAGATTTGATTTTGTTGGATGTTTTGACTCAAATCGACCTCCAAACACATTCTGCAGGAATCACCACCACACAGAGCTGCTACTTCCTGTCACATGACACACCTACTGATCCACTCATGTAAAAATGTTGGCTGGAACCAAACAGAAGAAAAGTCAGTGAAGGAACTGTGAGAGGAACGTACCACCCAGAACCAGAACCAGAACCCTGACACACACACACACACACACACACACACCACACACACACACACCACACACACACACACACACACACACACACACACACACACACACACACACACACACACACACACACACACACACACACACACACACACACACACACACACACACACACACACACACACACACACACACCACACACACACACACACACACACGTAGAGAACCCTCCTGGTAAGTGGAACATTAAACTCCGGCTCCTTCTCTTCCCTTCATGTGTCATGTTGGGCTCCGGCCTACAAATAAGAATTGAGGGTATCGCACCACAGAATTTCTGTCTGGCCCGGGAACAGACGGTCCAAATGGAAGCCAGCTTCCATCCCTCTGCTCCGGAGCAGCACGGTTGTTAAGAAGGAAAATACATGAGACGAGAGGTTTGGATATCAGATTATCATCAAGTAGCAGCAGATCCGCGGGTTTTTAGTCGGAGATTTTGGTATTAAATCTCTGCTTCAAAGTGGCTAATTACACTAAGTCCTGATTTCATGGTCACAGCTGGACCTGGTTACCAATCACAACACAACGAGATGCCGCGGCTCATCTCTGCTCGTATCCATGTCACCGAGACGCTCGGCAGAACTGCACTCCGATACCTTCATCTCATCTTCCTCATCTTCATCAGCCACCACAGACGGCATCAGTCACAGAGGGCTTTAAATCGGAGGTAGAAATGTGCTGAGACTCTGTTCTTCCCTGTCGGCCTTCATAGGAACATCTTTATACTATTATATGTTTTCTTATTGCTCCGTGGAGTCGATCATCAGCCGTAGAGCTGTTTTCTGATTCCTGTTCTTCCCTCAGTGATTTAGTTTCAAGAACAACAGCTCAGATTTAACAGGTCCTGACAGACTTCATTCCATTCTTCAGTAAAGATCTGATGCTCTGACGTCGTTTGTCCTGAAGAAGGTGCAGGAACTATGTTCTCTGTGACTCGACAGATCACGTCGAGTGAAACGTTCGACCCAACAGAACCTCACGATGTGCTTCTGGGTCGGCTGGTTCTGGCAGGTCGGCTGTGGTTCTTGTGGGTTCAGGTGAGAAGCTCATTAAGGTGAGAAAGAAGTCGTGGTTTAAAAAAGGGAACATTGTTCATGTGACCACATGAAGGACTCACGTTCCCTCGAACACTCAGCTGCTACTGAACCACAACGGTTTCCTCTTTATGTCCTTTAATTCGTTCATTTGTAGTTAACTTGAAGTCTTTCATGTCTGAGATCAGCTGCTGCGTCATGAAGCTCCAACGACTGATTCAGTTCAACAGAAAAGTCAGCTTCATGTTTATATCATGAACTCAATCACAAGGTTGTTTAAATCATTAATGGAGTGGGATATTAATATTAATACACAGTGTTTAACACGTCTGTTCATGTGTCTGAACATGACATTAATTCATATTAATATTAATAATAACCCTCGACCTGCTTTGACCTGGCTGAGGAGATATATTGCTGCTGTGGCTCATCTTTACCGACACGCCCTCCGTTCCCCGTCAGACCGCCAGAACCGAGGTTCGTTGAATTCGGGAAAAATGCAACTTGGTGCAAGAATGAAAAAAAAAAAAAAGATGCTGAATGTATAAATATGAAAATCTGTCCGTCAGCGTTTAATAACACGTGAGGCCTTCAAGCCCTCCACAGACTGATCATACACGGGACACACATGCGGAACATACATAACATACAGAACGTACAGAACGTACGGAACATACAGAACGTACGGAACATACATAACATACGGAACGTACAGAACGTACGGAACATACAGAACGTATGGAACATACATAACATACGGAACATACAGAACATACAGAACGTACGGAACATACAGTAGATATGGAACATGCGGAACGTATGGAATGTACAGAAAGTACTGAACACACGGAAAACAGGGAACATACAGAACGTCCAGATCATTCGGAACCCACTGACCCTACGGAACATAGAACATACAGAACGTACGGAATATACAGAACGTACGGAACATACAGAACGTACTGAACCTACGGAACATAGAACATACAGAACGTACGGAATATACAGAACGTATGGAACATACTGTACATAACATACGGAACGTACAGAACATACGGAACATATAGAATGTATGGAACATACATAACATACGGAATGTACAGAAAGTATGGAACATACGGAACAGAACATACAGAACGTACGGAACATACGGAAAATAGAACATACAGAACGTACGGAACCCACTGAACCTACGGAACATACAGAATGTACTGAACACACGGAACATACAGAACGTCCAGATCATTCGGAACCCACTGAACCTACGGAACATAGAACATACAGAATGTACGGCATATACAGAATGTACGGAACATACAGAACGTACTGAACGTACAGAACGTACGGAACATACGGAATGTACGGAATATACATAACATATGGAATATACAGAACGTACGGAACTTACAGTAGATACGGAACATAGAATGTAGAGAATGTACGGAACATATGGAACATACAGAACATACGGAACCCACTGAACCTACGGAACACACAGAACATACAGAATATACTGAACTTCCAGAACATACGGAACTTACGGAACCCACGGAACATACAGAACGTACGGAACATATGAACATACAGAATATACGGAACATACGGAACGTACGGAACATACAGAACGTCCAGAACATGCGGAAAATACAGAACGTATGGAATATACATAACATATGGAACATACGGAACATACAGAATGTACGGAACATACAGAATGTACGGAACATACAGTAGATACGGAACATGCGGAACGTACAGAACGTACGGAACATAGAACATACGGAACTTACAGAATACATGGAACATACAGAACGTCCAGATCATTTGGAACTTACGGAACCCACTGAACCCACGGAACATATGAACATACAGAACATACGGAACATACGAACATACGGAACGTACGGAACATACGGAATGTACGGAACGTACGGAACATACATAACATACGTACAGAACGTATGGAACATACGGAACCCACTGAACCTACGGAACATACAGAACGTACGGAACACACAGAACATACAGAATATACAGAACTTCCAGAACATACGGAACCCACTGAACCTACGGAACATAGAACATACAGAACGTACGGAACATATGAACATACAGAATATACGGAACGTACAGAACGTACGGAACATACAGAATGTACGGAACATACAGAACATCCGGAACATACAGAACATCCAGAACATACGGAACGTATGGAACATACAGAACATATGGAACATACGGAATATACAGAACGTACGGAACATACAGTAGATACGGAACATGCGGAACATACAGAACGTACGGAACATACAGAACGTCCAGATCATTCGGAACTTACGGAACGTACAGAACGTACGGAACCCACTGAACCTACAGAACATACGGAACCAACTGAACCTACAGAACATACAGAACGTACGGAACATATGAACATACGGAACGTACGGAACATACAGAACGTCCAGAACATACAGAACGTCCAGAATATACGGAACCCACTGAACCTACGGAACATAGAACATACAGAACGTACGGAACATATAGAACATACGGAACATACAGAACGTACGGAACATACAGAACATACAGAACGTCCAGAATATACGGAACCCACTGAACCTACGGAACATAGAACATACAGAACGTACGGAACATATAGAACATACAGAACGTACAGAACGTACGGAACATACAGAACGTACGGAACATACAGAACATACAGAACGTCCAGAACATACGGAACCCACTGAACCTACGGAACATAGAACATACAGAACGTACGGAACATACGGAACATACAGGACGTACGGAACATATAGAACACATGGAACATGCGGAACCTACGGAACATATAGAACATACATTAGATATAGAACATAGAACATACAGAACAAACAGAACATAGAACATACAGAACAGACAGAACATGGAACACAGAACATAGACAACATAGAACATACAGACGTGTCTGCTGTGTTGGAGCTTCATGTCCTGCAGGACCTGGCTCAGGTGATAAAACATCCTCTAAACA
Source organism: Brachyistius frenatus (assembly GCF_029030835.1). Classification (NCBI taxonomy): domain Eukaryota; kingdom Metazoa; phylum Chordata; class Actinopteri; family Embiotocidae; genus Brachyistius; species Brachyistius frenatus. The sequence goes on along the minus strand of NW_027210849.1, from coordinate 442,031 downwards.
TCACATGATGCAGCAGAGACACAGAACCAGAACATCTGAATCACAACATCTGAACCAGAACAAACATCTGGTACTAGAACATCTGAACCAGAATATCTGTTATTAGAACATCTGAACCAGAACATCTGTTACTAGAACATCTGAACCAGAACATCTGGTACTAAAACATCTGAACCAGAACATCTGAACTAGAATGAACATCTGGTACTAAAACATCGGAACCAGAACATCTGGCACTAAAACATCTGAACCAGAACATCTGGTACTAAAACATCTGAACCAGAACATCTGGTACCAGAACATCTGAACCAGAACATCGGTGTGTTCCAGACTGACCTCCAGCTGCTCTGCTGGGTGTCCTCCTGTCCTCTACCAGAGGTTCTCCCTCATGACGTGTCCACAACAACCTGAAACATGTAGACAAAAACTGCAGTTAATCAAATGGCCACTAGAGGCTCCACCAGCATCATAGACGTACTCACCATCTGAACCTTCTGGAGGCCTGAACATGTCAACAGAAACTTCTCCTCTTCCTCCCTCAGTCCTGCTCCTTCTTCTCCTCATGTGACTCCTCCATGGACTGATGCTGATCTCGGTCAGGGATGAGAACGCTGTAAAAAACATCCTCAGACAACAAATTAAAAAACAAATCTGAGCTGTGGAACAGGAAGCAGGAAGCTCTGCCAGGGGACAAACTTCATGTTATCGGAGGTTTGACATGTCTGAGTCCATAAAATGTCTCCTCATCTGAACACTGGTCTGGTAGGAGGAGATCAAATCTCCCTGAAGCGTACAATTAGTGGAAATGCAGTGAAAACCTGCCGTCTGGAACGAAGCCGGAGCCGAGATGTTTTTCATATATTATTATCTGTATAATAAGTTTTTTTTTTTTCCAGGAGTTGACTTGACGAGACACACACACACACACACACACACACACACACACACACACACACACACACACACACACACACACACACACACAGACAGACAGACAGACAAGACACACACACACACACACACACACACACACACACAGACAGACAAGACACACACACACACACACAGACAAGACACACACACACACACACAGGCTGATGCGAGTATGTTTCCATCAGCAGCCTCATATCAGACGTGTGCTTCACCTCCTCTCGTATCATATTTAAAGTCGCTCTGATTTCGTCGCCCAGTTGATGCATATTTCTCATTTAGGTTAAATGAAGGAGACGTGGTGTCAGACCTAACCACAGCTCATTACCGTCCTCGCAGGAGTACAGGGAGCAATTTACCTGCAACACTCCGTGATGCCGAGTGAAAATAGGCCAAGCAGGAGGTGGAATGATGTTTCTAATTACGGAGCAGCTCCTCTGCTCCTCTGCTCTTCTGCTCCTCTGCTCCCACGCTGCTGCAGGAACAAACCTCATCTCAATATTTACGTCTCATCACACGTCTGGGAAGGAGTTGTATTAAAAGGTGGAGGAGGACCTGTGGCCTCAGAAAGCAGGCTGGGTGGAGAAGGTGGAGGGAGATGGAGGAGGAGGGAGATGGAGGAGAGCGATGGAGGTGGAGGGAGGAGGGAGATGAAGGAGGAGAAGAGAGATGGAGGTGGAGGGAGATGAAAAAGGAGAGAGGAGGAGGAGAGAGATGGAGGTGGAGGAAGATGAAAAAGGAGGGAGGATTAAGGAAGAAGAGCAGAAGGAGGAGCTGCAGCTTTCAGCCTTGTTAAAGTTGACATGTTAATTATCTCAGCAGCTCCTCTTCCTATTGGCTGACACTTCAAATGCTCCAATCAGCTTTCATTCTGCAACAAACACAAACCACTGATGATCCAACTAATAACAACAAGAGGGCAGATATTAATCTGATATTAATCTGATATTAATCAGCTACAGACCAGAACCCTGCATTAACCAGAACATACAGCTGATCTCAGATCTCTTTCTCAGGATCACCAACAGTGATCAAACTTTGATCTTTTATTTTCACATTTTATCAACATGTCGGCCTCTAAAGTTGAATAAATTATGAATGAAAGAGGATACGAGTTAAATGAACATGCAGCCGGGTCGTAAGCTGAGCTGACTGTAGCCCGGGTGTTGCGGTGAACCTGTTCTCCGGCTGTCCCTGCTGCCGGGTCCCCGGGGCCCGATAAGGCTGCTGTGGTGAATAGTCAACAGGCTCCTCCACCAGCTCCTCCACCGGCTCCTCCACCAGCCAATAAACAGGGTGCTGCTGACGAGCCTCAGACGGCGGGAGGCTGAATGAAACCAGGCGTGAGCAGAGAGTCCCGTCAGGAGAACAGGGACCAGGTGTTGGACCTCCGTCATCAGGGAGGGACATTTCTGTCTCAAATGTTTAGAAAGATAGATTCAAAGTTGAGCTGTTTGATTGGATCCAGCGCTTCCGTCACTGTCAGCAAAATAGTCCATGTTTTCTCATCAGGAGTGGGCGTGGCCAAATGGCTCACTACCGCCCCCTAAACTGCTGCAGCTCCTTTCACCTGCGTGTACCGAATATGGTGAACACGTGCATCATACCGAGCTACAAAAAAGTCTCCTGGCACCATGAGCGAAACTCAAGAGGAAGTCGGCCATTTTGAATTTAGTGGCCATATTTACAGATTTACAGGAGTCGTACACTAACGAATGTTTTCCTGTACTTTTGCCAGCAGTTTGAACAGATGCACCTCAAAACAGCCAAGAAAAGAGTGCTGATGAGACACAGCGCCACATAGTGGACACAAGTGGTAGAAAAGTGCAATACTTCATCTCCAGCGCCAACTGCACTGGACCCAACGTCTACAAAATAATATGCTGAAAAATCCACAGCTGCTTGCACCCGTCACAACGGCCCACAGGTCAGGACCTGATGGACCTGATGGACGGGTCAGGATCTGATGGACGGATCAGGACCTGATGGACCTGATGGACGGGTCAGGATCTGATGGACCTGATGGACGGGTCAGGACCTGATGGACGGATCAGGATCTGATGGACGGGTCAGGACCTGATGGACCTGATGGGCGGGTCAGGATCTGATGGACGGATCAGGACCTGATGGGATCAGGACCTGATGGATCTGATGGACAGGTCAGGATCTGATGGACGGATCAGGATCTGATGGACAGGTCAGGATCTGATGGACCTGATGGACGGGTCAGGATCTGATGGACGGATCAGGACCTGATGGGATCGGATCAGGACCTGATGGACGGATCTGATGGATGGACAGGTCAGGATCTGATGGACGGATCAGGATCTGATGGACAGGTCAGGATCTGATGGACCTGATGGACGGATCAGGATCTGATGGACGGATCAGGACCTGATGGACCTGATGGACGGATCAGGACCTGATGGACGGATCAGGATCTGATGGACGGGTCCTGATGGACCTGATGGACGGATCAGGACCTGATGGACGGGTCAGGATCTGATGGACCTGATAGACGGGTCAGGACCTGATGGACGAGTCAAGATCTGATGGACGGATCAGGACCGGGCTGAGCTGCACCTCCTCCTACAAAATTCAACATTCAGAAATAATGTCTAATTTAACAAGTTAAACCTGACTTTAGATTATAAACGATCTTTAGAAGATGAACACACACACACACACACACACACACACACACACACACACACACACACACACACACACACACACACACACACACACACACACACACTCCAGAGTGAATGACATACCATTACTTTATTGTAGATATACTGGGCTACAATTATAAAAAAAAAAAAAAATATCCAAAGAAAACAATTAAAGGTATTTGTGATCCATAAGGTGCAGACCGCAAACCACTGCAGCTCGGTAATACAGTATGAGTGAGGAGTTCAATTTCAATTCCAATGTCCCTTAAATATCGGCTGCAGGTCGTGATGGCCCATAAGTTCTGGTTCTGTTCACTCTGCTGGTGTTCTGCTGCTCGCTGCTGGTTTATGAGACCGATATAAGATCCCTCCACGATTATCAAGTTCACACTGACCAGTCCTTAAAGGAAAAACCCACCCGGAGACACGGATACAGGTGGAGGAGATACTGCCTGTCAGAGGTCAGAGTTCAGGGGTCAGGGGTCAGATGCAGCTCCTACGTGATGTAAAACTCTCAGTTTGGACTCAGTGGATGTAAACTGGATTTTTATTTTGACAGCGATCGACAGAAAACGATATATTTGATCCTCCCGTTTCACCATCTTCATCGTTGACCTCCGATGAGCTCGACATCTTCCCAGGAATAGAGTCTGATAATAAAATGTGTGGATGGAGGGAGTCTGTGCTGAATATTATGGCGGTCCTACGTTGGAGCTAAGAAGGAAGGACAAGACGTTACGTATCCAGTCAGATCAGGAAAATATGACAAGCTGGCTGCTGTCAAACAGGAGAAACATCAGAACCACGCCGGAGGTCCGTGCAGCTGCACAACAGAACTACAGGAGGACCGGCCGCTCGTCCTCGTCTACCGTCTTCAATCAGACACCAGACTTTCACTAACATTTCTTTTCTGTCGATTAGCGCCAAAAAGTTCCAGTTTCATCCACAGTGAAGCTGAAGTCCAAGTTCAGGCAGCTTGAACGCTCGCAGGACGTCTGCGGCTGCAGCCGGACGACGACACCCAAACCAGATTCTGGTCTCTGGTCACAGATGAAGAAGTTTCCTCACCGACATTCATGCTAAAGTTTACTTGAACTTCTTTAAACGTTGGGACACTTGAGCTCCGAACTGTCGGCCGAATGTTGAAGCTTCGTTTACAGCCTTCGTGTGTTGTAGGACTCGTTTTATGTCCATTAAAGGAAGGAAACACGACGCCAACGTTAAATCTAAATCCTCCCACACGACTTCAGACGGCCGATCGGCATCAGAATCATCAACCTGATGATGCTGGACGAGCTCTGAGTGGATTTTTCCTTTAAGTCTCTGATAAAGGGGCTGCAGGAGGTTGGTCTTGTAAAACAGTGGAGTGGGGGGCGGGGTGGTTGGGGGCGGGGGGGATTAACCAACAGGGTTCACGTCCAAACAACCTGTTTAAGGCGGGACGTCCAGATATTTTAGCCTCAAATTACACATTTCTTTTTACAGTGTATTTATCAGGTGATAACACCCCCCCCCCCCCCCCCCCCACAGCCCCTTATTCTCTGTTTAAATGGGACACCAGCAATTGAAACAGCAGCAAAGCCTGAACCACAAGTTACTACTTTACATTACAGCATCGTATATACACGTCTTGTTTCCTCCATTGTTCACTCCCTTTCTCTGACATGAGGTAAAGATGGCGCCCAAGTGCAATGCTCAATTTTGCTACATGTACAAAAAAGGAGAAAAATAAAATAGTCCGCTCTGAACTTCAGCGTCACAGCGACCTCCACATCACCGAAGGGCAGAGGAACAGACGAGGTCGCAGCGCTGACACTTGTGGCCGAAGACATTATTTGAGATCCTTATTTTCCATCAGTCACAGATACAAATACAGTGGGCGTGGCTCCAGTTCACATTCTGTTTTAATAGGAGGGCGAGACGGGGGCGGAGGGAGGGGGGGGGGGGGCGGAGGGTGAGACAGCTGACGACAGACTGCACTCTGACAGTAACAGGTTGTAGATGATGTACGATAGTTTTGTAGTGTAACTGATTTTTTTCACAATAGCTGAAGGATTTCAGAAGTTCGCAGTCTTTACTGCTGAAACGCCGGTCCACCCAGGAACACAGAAACAGGACGACATCATTTTCCTCCAATCAGCTCAGGTCTTCTTGTTTTACAGACTAAAGATCTTCAGGCCCAACTGAGTCCTAAAAGCTCCGGTTCACACTGGTTTCAGATTTAAGCTGTAATGAATCTCAGGTATGTTTCTAAGAAGACTTCAGCCCGGCCAGAGTCTGACTACAGGAGTACAGACTGTCTTTAGTCAGCCGGTCGAGCTGAAGCCATTTAACGACATGGCAAAGCAGTTATTTGGAGAGGAACTAAAATAGGGTTGAAATTGTCAGCTGAAATATGTTTAGTTTAGAAGAAAAAAAACAATTTAACTGCTTTTACAAATTCAAATGAAGTCTACAAATGAATAAATGTTCAGTGTGATTTAAATCCAGTCTGCTGAGCCTGATCCGTTTCTTTTATATTGGACAGACGATACTGACGTCGCTGCCACTCACTGACACGAGTCACCATCTTGTGGATATCCCACCGAGACCGCTGTCCTTTGAGGTAGTCTGCTTCCCTGTCCTCAGATACACCGACACAGTTTGGAAACCACACAGGTAAACGTCTCCTCCAACCCTAATTATGAAGAGACGGTGAAGTATTTCTCCGTCCATGTTTAGCAGTGTCTTTAGCGTTGAATCTGATCACCTCTGCAGCACTGAGCCTCATCTCATCAACCTTTCCTGGGATTTTAAACGGATGAAGTTAATAGGCTAATGAATGCTGGGGAACAAAACAAACCTTCCTATCCCCACCCACCAAAATCATCAAGACTCAACCTCAAGCACGGGAGAGGGGGGGGGGGGGGGGGGGGGGAGTCGACAGCACAGCTCGATGGCTGACCGACGGGACAACCAAACCAAACAGATTTCAAAAAAAAAAAAAAGGGTCAAATAAAGAGGTATTATAGTTACAGTGCAAAAAGGATGAGAAATTCAAGCTCAATACAAAAAACATAGCACCAAACAAAAAAGAAAAAAATAAAGACAAGAAAACGCATGCAATTAACTGAGGTATTCAAGTGAAAAAGGGCTTAATGATGAGGAAAAACAAAAAGACATTTAGCAAGAAGCAAAATTTGTCTGAACGAAACCGGCTGGTATCTTTATCCCGAAGAATCCCTTCACCTCATCGTGTCACATCTGCTCTAGCTTTGGTAGGTACGGGATGAGCAACACGAGCGGGTCCAAATCTATTGGCCTTTTTTACAAAGACTACTTGAAGAGATTCAGTGTCTTACACGAGTATCCAATTAGTAGAAAAGTCTGCAGCATATTGAACGTGTGATATGTCTTCCTCATATCAAAACGGGATGATTCCTGCGTGGAGACATTTAGTGCGCAAAACAGGACTAATATTGACCTCCATCCACTAAGTATCAAAACATGTTAAACCAAATTACCAAGATAATGCCATAAACATCTAATATCGCTCTCACACTCTAGATATAGCCATAGATTTAGAACATTTATAGAAGCCATCCAGTTGTCATGGTTTATACATAAGCTACAAGAACATGCAACCTCAAGTGCGCTTAAAAACTAGTTTAAATTACAGTAACCGGGAATGTTGAAATTCCTATCCGTGTCGCAGGATGAGGGAGAGCCTTCGCATCTAAGGCCAAGAATATCATTTATGGATTTCTTTTTTTTTCTTCTTTTGTTTTATACATATGTATATGTATATATATGTATATATATATATATATCTATGTACTTTGCTACGTTTATGATTTTGGTGCCAATGTGACCACACAATTCTCAAAATAACAGACCCTAATGGAATAAGTGCAAAAATGATCAAGAATACCATTTCCAGACAGATTTCAGACAGAAGTCCACCAGGTTTGGCTCCAGTGGTCATCTGTTCGCCACATCTGCCGTTAGCGTCTTAAAACCGCTTTAAAACTGACTGGCACTAGTGCACAGGCTGAGGAGTTTAGCGTTTTTTTTCCTTCCTACATATTTTTGATTTACACCTCTGATTGAACTATGTACAATCTAATACTACACAATAAGCATAAGCCTCATCTCACTGACACAGAGGTTAAAACTAAACAAAAAGAAACATGGTGAGGAATTGACACGTTGACCTGACCTTCTTAAACACTTCGCTAAACATTAATAAAGCACTCATGTGATTACACAAAGCAGAGAGGGAAAGTAAAGATTGTGTTTGCGCAAAACAAAACAAAAACTGAAAAAAGGTAAAAGATCTGATGTGAAATCTGTCTGCTTCTTCTGTCGTGTCTCCACAGTGTTCCCTGGCCGCCTCGGTCGAGCCGTCGCAGGCTGAAGATTCAGGGATCACAGCGTCGCTGGGTCGGGAAGCCGAGGTCGCCTTCCCTCCGTGATCAATCAATAGCTTAGGTGCTAATGCTGCGAGCTCAGCTGGTTTGGACCTGAGGTTGATTGGCTTTGAGGCTGCGAAGAGCTCGTCGCGCCGCTGCCGACTTGGCGATCCGGTAGCTGCGGCCGACGCCTTTAAACTTGCCCTTCCCGACGACCTCCACCGTGACCCGGACCTTCCCATCGTACGTCCTCTCTGCAGGGCTGCAGGCACAAGAGACGCAAACACTTACACTGCATATAGTAAATACACTAACCTGAACACAGGCGTTCACCCCCTGGAAATATTTGACATTTTAAAAGGTTCAATAAGTACGATTATTACTTTACAGCATTCAAAACGAATTCATGTTATTAGACATGCTAACCAGCTAGCCATCCTGTCTCGTAATACCACTATGTACCACCAGAGGGGTCAGTGAGTCACCGTTCAGGATACCTACACATGAAGGCTGTAACACCTGCACTCCGTTCACGCGCACCTGCAACAGTCCCAACTCACTGATCCACACGCGTGTTTACACGCACACATGTGTTTACACACGTATGACTGCAGCAGCCTTTAATACAGACGAGTGAGTGTTGAGCTTCTACCTGAACTTGGCAGTTTCTGGTTCCATCTCCAGCAGCTCCCTCACAGGAGAGCGTGGCACGTTGGCAGAGAACTTCTCTGTAAGGGGGGGGGGGGGGGGGGGGGGGTCATACAACATGTGGACACCACTGATGAATATTGTGGTCATCAATCATGACGTTGAACTGGAACAACAGGTGTGTGTGTGCTCACCTATTAGTGGCCTCATCATTGGATAATACACCTGCCACACCGTCTCCAGGGACATCCTGCTGTCCATGTAAATGGCTCCGGCCAGCGACTCAAAGATGTCCCCCATGGCCTTCGGGACTTCGATGTCCTCCTCCTTCTCCTCGTCTTCTTCAGAGCGTCTCAGCTGGAGGCGACAACACAAAAGGCCGTTAGCTGACGACATCTCAACACGCGTCAGAACAAAAGGAGCTTTGGAGGCTTGAACGATCCGACGGAGGAGTTTCAGAAGAAATCGATCCGACACCGTCCTCCTTCAGGAGAATCTTGTTTGGACGCTGACGGTTATTTCAGGGTTCAAACCTCCAGCGGTTGTTTCCGGTCCTTCCGTCCCAACACCAGAACCACGACTCACCTCCGAGTCCATTCCTTGCATCTCGTTCTTCTCCAGCTGAAACTGCACGAAGTCGTCGATGACGTGGAAAAGCTCCGGCGAGATGGCCTTGAAGTACTTGTGGTAGTCGTACTTGACGGCCAGAGAGGCAAAGATGGTGTTGTTGACGAGCGCCGAGCGCAGGTCGGTCAGCACGCCGGGGGAGTGCTGCCGCGGGTCTTCATAAAGGTGCTTTGTTATGAGGTAGTCGAGGATTGCATCACCGAGGAACTCCAGCCGCTGGTAACAATCTGAGGAGGAAGTGAAGAGGTGGATTAAAATACAGGTTTAATCCACCGGATTAACGATTCGCTGCAGCATCATCAGCTGGAACACGGTGGTGTCTGATGGCTCTGCTTCAGTCCGGCTGTGGTTGCCATGGATTCAGTTCATCCACTGCATGCTGGTTTTATTCACTATTTGAACTAACTGGCCCCTTTAAAACCAGGCTGAGACATCCTGACAGGACACATTGAGCCACAGAGCAGGTACCACAGGATTAAAATGGATGGGTATTATTTCCTGCACAAGAGCTTATTATTGTTATTATTATTGTATTGAAAAAAAAAAAACATGCAACGAGCGGAGAAGCTCGCCTGCACGCTGCCACTCTCCTGTCAGTCTCAGCAGGGGGCGCCACACACACAGATTCAGCCGAGACAACGAAACTCACGATACCGCCATCTCCAAGCCCGAATAACTCATTAAAACATCTTCAACATAAACGTGAGCTCGTCCTCAAGGACGGATGTCCAGTTTATAAAAAAGGTGGACGCAGAGTGTCTGAAGGAGGAAACACATCAGACATCTTCAAACTACATCTTCATCTACGCTGATTATAGAACGTGTCCCGTTCATAAACAGACATCATAAAATGTGCTGTTGAAATCTTTCTCCACATCCCAACTCAACCAGTTCCAGCTGAGTGAGTTTAATGTACAGACAGTCGGACGAGCTTTTTAATAGGGCACTAAAAACAATGGAACTGATAAAGATATGAATAGTATTAATAATAATAATAATAATAATAACACTAACAGTCAGAGAAGGTTATCATACCATGAAAAACTGGTCTTGTTGAAACCTCGCTGCATGACAACCATCAGCAGAACAACCACCACACATCTCCAACCCTCTTCTGTGGATCATGAATCACTGCGACACCACCGGTAGAAGGTGGAGATCTAATATGTCGTTTTATGGAGCCACCACATGTATGACAATATAAAAACATTTATCGTCTCTGGGTCTGATCAGTTAAAACAAAGCAGAAGTGCCTTAACCTGCAGGGCCACTAGGGGTCACTAATGTCTGGCTCCAATAAACTCATTGAAAAAGAATGAACCTCATGAAATAGTCAGTAAATGTCATTAAATAAATCTTCAAACCAGCAGCTCACAAACAGGTGACATCACGGTGGGATCAACAAACAGCAGTCTGACAACCGATCGATTCCAAACATACAAGGATCCATTACAAACCAAGTTAGTCATTATTTCAACCTTTTAAGTGACTTCTGTTGCATCTGATCTAAATATTACAGCATGAACTGCCAACATCACCATTTATCTAAACTAGTATTTCATATCTTTGTGAACAGTAAAGACTTTAAATGCCAGCGAGCTGCAGTAACAATAGAGGAGGCGTCCGACCTGTGATGGTGTTGTAATGGTAGGACGCGTGGGTGAAGGCCTGCAGGAGGTACGCCTTGTTCTCAAACGTGTAGTTGATCTTCTTCTCAAAGTTTTCGAAGCCGGAGATGAGGTGGTGGAGCGTCCGCTCTGCGTCCGGATGGTCCAGGAGGCAGCGGGGGGGGATCTTCAGCCAGCCGTAGCTCAGGTCCACGGCGCCGCTCAGACAGGCGTGCAGCACGGCGCCGGTCAGGACGCCTCGCTGCAACGGCAACACCTGAACTCAGAGAAACACACGCCGATCAGGGCGGCTGCAGACCGACCCGCTACCTGAGAACGGGGAGGGCGGGCCGTCTCACCTTCAGGCCCAGCGAGCAGAGGAACATCTGGGCGGCTCTCTCTCCACAGCTGGTCAGGTAGCAGCCCAGCAGCGCCTCCACGCAGTCGGCGATGCTCTTGTCTGCGATGCACTGCTCCGTGTGCAGGTCGTAGGAGATGGACTGCTTGCCGAGCTCGGTGCCGCAGTTCTCCTCCGACGGGTTCCAGAAGCCCACCACGAAGTCGTCCTCCTCCCCCGCCTTGCTGGGGTCCAGGTAGCACATGGCGTCCCACGAGCTGTAGTCGAACTCATCGGCCGACGGCCCGCTGGGCGGCTGCTCCGCGGGGTAGTGGGGGGCGGTGGGGTGGTGGGGCTTCTTGGGGGCCTTCCACTCATACGGTGCCTCCACGGAGGGGGCGGGGCCCGAGGGCGGGGCCAGAGACGGGGGGAAGGTGTTCAGAGAGATCTTTTTCCCGAATGCTCCGGAGCCCAGCAGCATGTTGTCGATGAAGCGGATGTGCTCCTTGTAGTACTCCAGGTCGTCCTCCATGTTCACCTCGTCCTTCGGCTCGTCCTTCAGCATCAGCTCTCCGTCTTCGTCCACGTCTTCCTCTTCATCATCCTCCTCAGAGTTGTTCCCTGATCGCCCGTTGGCCAGCAGCTCCTCTTTGGCCTGAAAGAATCACACAGACAGGAGGACGGTGAGACAGGACAAGGACACCGAGAGGACGCGTCCGTGGTCTATTATACTATAATATAATAGCTACCTGGTCTATTATACATGAGGCTCCTGATGGCCTTCATTCATACGGACAGGAAGTGGTAATTACAGGCATTTAGAAGAAGCTTCCTGCTGCAGGTGAAACAACACAACGTGCCTGTCATGTGACTTCAACAGGTGTTTGTGTTGTGAGGAGATCACTCACAAACCGACTGTTGCTATTCACACCATAATAATCCTGGGAATACTTTTTAACACGCAGAACATGAGAAATGGTCCATAAAATAAATTAATAAATAGATCTTTTTCAATAATATTTTTGTATTCTTTGTGATAATAAACATATTTGTGGTTTAAACAAATTGAATGAAGTCTTGTTTGTGATCATTAATAGATGATTCTCTGACATACACCATTTTATCATTCTGAATAGTTCCATACATTTAATAATAAAATTCCTGAGACTTACAAACATTTTAATAATTAACTTTGGAGAATTGCTGCTACTGTTGATGCAACAGGTGGTGTCCCATTTCCTCCATTTAACATGTTAAGTCCAACTCCTTCTACCTTCGTTCTGAAGGGCGACCATCCAGTAGAGGGCGCTGCCAAGTGCTCCTTTATCACATTCACTTACTGATGAGGCAGATTGGTTTGATCCAAAAATGTGATATGATAAAAGAAAATTTTGAAGTCTCCTTTGTTTCCGGTTGTCTCCTTGGTTTATATTTTAATATTTGCACCAAGAGTTTCCACATGTGTTCTATTTAATGCACTGAGCTGTTTCTATTATACATGAGGCTCCTGATGGCCTTCATTCATGAGTGAAAAGCTGAGGGAACGGGGTGGAAGTCTGCCCTCTGGTGGTCACACAGCATCACAACACTCACAACAGAATCAACAAACACATCCACAGACCGATTGGACCTCAACACACTTCAATCATTAGTCTGCAGGAGAGCTGAAACAGATCCACAGCACAGAGATAAAACAGGAAGTCCACTGACCTCCTCCGAGTCCAGTTTGTCGATGCTGCTCCTGTCCTGGTTGACCACGTATGCAGGAGGCAGCCAGTTCACAGGAGGGTCGAAGATGGACACCACCATCCTGCTGGGCAGCCCCTTCTTCTTCCCCAGACGGTACAGGTTACAGTTGCTCACCTGGACAACGGACACGGCGTCAGTAACACGAGGTCGTTTACCAAAGGCAGCTTCAGTCCACCAGTGAAGACTGATCGTCCTGTTATTCTTCTGTTCTGATGCAGACGGATTAAAGATCAGCAGGTTTCTGCAGATCTTCTCCCGAGTGACCGTCTGATCACAACAAAACCACTCAAACACAGACAGTGTTTGAGTAGGACCGCATCACTGCAGTTTACTTTCCTAATTTTTCTACAAAATGATACAGAACTACAAGCACGACATGGTTTAGTTCTTTAAGTCCGCTGAACACACAAAAAAATGATCTTTCAATGTGTAACATATCAGGGGGAAAAAAAAAATCTAGTTTTTAATAATAAATCAAAAATGATTTGGGTCATTCTTCCCATAGTGACGAGCTGCTGCACCGCCCTGAACAGCAGACCGTCTGCTCCTCAGGTCAGTCAGTGAGGAGTAATAATAAGAATAATAAAGAGGGCGTCTGACCTTCTTGCTGCGCATGTAGCTGAGCCGTCCCTCGTGAGCGTCGGGGTAGGTGCAGAACAGGTAGGTGGTGATGGCGTGCTTCAGGAAGGAGTCTCCCAGCATCTCCAGCCGCTCCAGGTTGAAGCCGTCGCTGGCGTTGGAGAGGGTGAGGGCCTGCAGGATGAGGCCCGGGTTGGGCCCCAGGCTCTTGGGGGAATCTCCTGCGGGGCGTCCGTACTGGGGGTCGGGGGAGTCGGGGGCCGTGGCTGCCGGGCTGCAGACTGAGGTAGCTTTATGTGTGTGGTCTGAGGTCCTCCCTGCTGTACATTCATCGCTGGGCTGAGGAGGACAGGAGCTGAGGGGGGGCTGCACAGGAACTGAGGTAGAACTTTGTTTTGATTCGGGGCTCTGCCGTCCGGCGGCTCCCGGCGGCGAGCGTTGGCAATTGTCACGTTGGAGAAGGTGCTTGTCTCGGGGGCCGTCGTCGTCTCCGTCGGCAACGAGGGCGGTGCCGTTAGTTAAGTTCCTGGTGCAGGGGGCGTCGCCCGCTTCCAGGGCCGTGAATGGCTCCTGCTCGGGCGTGGAAGAGTGGTCAGTACTGGGAGGTGTTCGGGGGGCGGGGTCAGAGGTCGCAGTCTCCTGGTGCTGACAGGGACCGTCACCTCCCTCGCTGCAGAACTCAGAACAGGAGATGAAGGTTTTACTGTCGATGGATCTCTTCCAGCCAAAGTCCAAGTTTGGATATCTGACGCAGAAAGAGAAGAAGGGTCATCAGAGGAACAGAACCAACTTCTAACATGTTCAATGGGTCATCAGAGGAACAGAACCAACTTCTAACATGTTCAATGGGTCATCAGAGGAACAGAACCAACTTCTAACATGTTCAATGGGTCATCAGAGGAACAGAACCAACCTAGAGACACTTCACAAATACTTTCTGAAATGTCATGTTCAGTGAGGAACTTCCTCCCTGCTCATTACGGTTTCAGGATGGTGGTCTCTGATTGGACGGTGGTCTCAGACTAACCCTTTCACGAAAAGATCTGTCTCTGTATTTCACAGTATTCAGAGTTTGCACATCTGTTGCCTCAGTAACGCTCCTGTGCTCGCTGGATGAATGCTAACTGCTCAATGGACTGAGCATGCCCAGTTGAGACTCCCTGTAATCCTTCTACGTTCATACCACAGAAACATTATCATCTTTCACCTTTCATATGTGATGATCAACATGCAGCAGAAAAAATCTTGAATGTGAGGATGATATTAAAGCCGGTGTTTGTCCTCCGTTTGGTCTGACAGCTGACATTATGAACATGAGTTAATATGACCACCAAGATAGTTTCATGATGGGATGGACTCAACATGAGGCAGAAGCTGAAGTTTCTTCAGTCAGGTTCTGGTTTCAGTTTGTGCAATCTGATGATCAGTGGAAACTGAACCTATTAAGTTCTGGTGAACTTTCTGACATTAAACAGTATTTCAGCACAGATGTGCTCTGCGACTGCTTCTTTCTTAAACATAACGTATTCAGTACTTTTAGTAAATGAGCCTCTCCTCATGCCCCCTCTGAAGAAACTCGAATGTTTTGTTGGACGCAGCAACCTGAAGTCGGGGGGCAGCGTCTGGGCTCCCACTCCGGCCTCACTGGCCGTCTGGGCTCGGAGCTCCTCGGCGGTCAGCAGGCAGTGGAGGCGGTACAGGATGCTGGGTAGACACACCGCCTTCCTCCACAGGGAGGCGGGGATGGGGTGGATGGCACACAGCTCCGGAACCAGGATCTGATCAACACAGGACAGCGTTAACAGCGGGCCCGTTGGACCGTAACGTGTTAATACTGGGTCACTGTAACCCGGTTCATAAACCTGCTGGAGTTATACAGAACATACAGACTCTCCACACACACAATGATGATCTATAAAGAAAAGTGATGCTCAGCAACGATCAGCTGATTCCATCAGAGGCAGCGTCACCTGTTTGTTCTGCAGACTCTCCCACTTGGCCTTCCTCTTCTCTGCACTGCTGAGCGGCAGAGCTTTCCCCTTCTGGTTCAGGTGGCGAGGGGTCAACAGGTTCAGTCTGAGGGAGGACAAGTACACTGATGTTATCCCAGGCATTAAGACCAAATAAAGGACAAAAATAAACACCATGATGTTTGAGGCTTGGAAAATCTGAACATAATACAATATTAATGAGTTCCTCCAGGAGTGTTTTTGTGATTGTTGCATTAAAAATGTGGTGGATTTTTATTTGTTTTTAATTTTTGTTTTTTTTAAGCACTCCCTCCTAAAGAGTACTATTGTTGACTTCCTGTGATAATAATCCTGCTGCACATCCCAGAAATATTAGTCTTCTAATGTGTTTTTCTTTGTGTTGAACCATCACGGGGCTCAAAGTGATAAAAAGTCTCAAAGTTGAAGCTAAAAGCTCATTTGAAAATATTATTTTATGTTACTAAATTCTCTGTTGACAACAGTTTCTGCAGAAGAATCTTGGGATTTTTGCTAACTTGCAAGCGCTCACAAAAATATAGCAGAGTGCTTAAATATCCTTCAGTTATTGTGATCTCAATATTTCCTGGAGCAACTGATTGAACAAAGTAATAGATCTCTGATGGACACTGTTTCTGAACACAGAACTGACACTTCGTGTTTCACATATGACATCATAACAGCCTTAAAATGTGTGCGGTGCAAATCACATCATAAAATATGTTGGCCAGTAACTAACAGTAGACGTCAGTACAGAGGTGTCAAAATAATCCTTTTTTTAAATTAAAAAAATCCTGCTCTTTAATGTGAGTAAAATGTAAACCAGTTAAGCCGTTACATCCTTCTGTCAGACGTATTGATCTGTGTCCAGCTCTGTGTTGGTGCTGCAGACCTGGAGGAGGTGTGGTCCACGTCCAGGAGCGGCTGGTTCAGGTTGGACAGGTCCAAGTTGTACTTGGTTTTGTAGTACTCGGCGAACGTCTCATATTCCGGCGAGGGAAACTTGCTGAGCGGCGTCAGGTCGGTGTAGACGTCGGCGACGTAGAAGCGGTGAGGCTGGTCGAAGTTCCGATACCTGGAGAGGAGCAGCAGGACGGTTATCATGATCGCTTGAACAGTTTAACATCTGAAACACTGATTGATTTAATGCCGTGGTACCTTGGAATGATGACAGCATCCTGGTAGTCCTCCAGCCTGAAGGTGAAGGAGTTCTGCTTGGTGTACTGAGTGGTAGGAATGCCGGTGCGGGCCTCAGACCTCTCGATGTCCTCCATGAACTTAAAGTCCATATCTAGAGTGTTGGAGGCCCCGACTGAAGAGCAGAGGGAGGATGACGATCAGCGTCTTCACACAACCCGAGGAGTAAAAGTGTGAGCGGTGTTTCACTCACCAACATTCAGAGGTAGAACGCAGTAGGCGGAGTCAGCCAGCGTGGGCTTGAACTCCAGTGCAGGTTTCTCCAGGCGGAGGATGTGGGAGAAGATGTACTGGTGCAGGCGGGTGATGAGGTCCAGCTGCCCCGCACTCAGAGTGAAGCCGGACTTCTGCAGCTCGATGGAGATGGTCACTTCACCGGAGCGAGTGTACACGGGGAAATGAGGGATCTGGAGGACGAGAGGGACAGCTGGTGAGGCCTCATGTCCACTGCTGAGGGACACAGAGGAGATGAACAGTGTGGTCGGGAAGTGTTCACCCGGCAGCGTACTCGAGGTATGGGTTTGGCAGTCAGGATGCCGAAGCAGCGGGTGGTGTCCTCCGGAGGGTACAGCTTCCTCCGGCGGAAGTTGAGCTCATCAGGGAGGGGGGTGGTGAGGACCATCCCGATCACATACAGGTAGTAGGTCTGCTCCGGGACAGCGTAACTGTCCCGCAGACACTCTGGTATCTGGACGGGACAGAGGACAGACAGCACAGATGAAGTACTGTTGTTTTGTTCATTGATGCTTTGACAGATGACTCATTTAAATAAAGGGAGGAGGGGAACAGAATTGAATGTATTCATTACCTGAAATAACTAACAGTAGGGAAACAGTACAGAAGCCCAGAGGGGACAATCTAAACTTTAAACTAGGGGTCTCTAACCGTTTTTCCTCTGAGCGCTCCTCATGTTTAGTGACATTTATTCACATTGCTGAGCTCCACCCAAACTAGCTGAATCAGCCTTTTTTATGTGAACAATAACAAATTGATGCTGAACACACATTTTGTATTACAACAGCTACAATTCAACAGCATGTGCAGTTTTTTTCAGTATTTTCTGCACATCTTTTCATATTTTCAATTACACGGATGTTCCCTAAAAGCATCCTTCAGTGAACACAACTCCTGTTTGGCCAAACTGATTTGAAAAGTGTCAAATAAATCATTCTAATATCAGATTTAACGAATGAAATCCAGTGTTTCCCTTCAATTGGGACCCCCTGCTGCTGTGAACCGGTGTCACTGACGTACGGCTTTAGGGTAGCACTGCCTCCTCTTGGTAGAACCGGGCCGGCCTGGGACGCTGGTCTCCTCCTCGTCGTGAAGGTCCAGTTCTTCCTCATACTTCACCGTCTCCTTCCCCACCGGCATCAGGTGATCATCCAGCTCACCTGGGGAGGGAGGAAGCCAAAGGTGGAGGAATATAAGGAGAAAACACGTAACGACAGGTGGGAAAAGTTCAGAGTTTCTCCTCAGACAGCTGAATTCTAGTTTTACCTATTTTGTGGAGTTTCTCACAGCAGACGAGGGCCACTGCTTTCTCTGCCAGTCGGGCACAGTTCATGGTAGGACCCTGTGAAGATGTGTCAAGAGAAGAGGAGAGCTCGTCATACAGAGCAGTCTGAATAAATAAAAAGGCTGGAGGACATCGTGTTGATCTCCTGCAGATCTCACCTTCACAGGGACTCTCAGAGGAGAGTTTATGGGTAAGTAGAGCGTGGACTGGAAGCGTCCATCGCCCGTCTCCGCCGTCTTACATTTGGGTGCAAGGTGTGTGAACGGGTCACTGGGCAGTCGGGCACAATACCTGGAAAAAGAAAACATAAAAGGTTTTAAATGACACTATTTAGAAGCAGATTAAAGTTTGCTTTGTTAATGTTACGTCCTTTAAGAATGAACGGTGACCCGCCTGTTAATGTGTCCGACGGTGACCCGCCTGTTAATGTGTCCGACGGTGACCCGCCTGTTAATGTGTCCGACGGTGACCCGCCTGTTAATGTGTCCGACGGTGACCCGCCTAATGTGTCCGACGGTGACCCGCCTGTTAATGTGTCCGACGGTGACCCGCCTGTTAATGTGTCCGACGGTGTAATGTGTCCGACGGTGACCCGCCTGTTAATGTGTCCGACGGTGACCCGCCTGTTAATGTGTCCGACGGTGACCCGCCTGTTAATGTGTCCGACGGTGACCCGCCTGTTAATGTGTCCGACGGTGTAATGTGTCCGACGGTGACCCGCCTGTTAATGTGTCCGACGGTGACCCGCCTGTTAATGTGTCCGACGGTGACCCGCCTCCGAATGTGACCAACCTGTTAATGTGTCCGACGGTGACCCGCCTGTTAATGTGTCCGACAGTGACCCGCCTGTTAATGTGTCCGACGGTGTAATGTGTCCGACGGTGACCCGCCTGTTAATGTGTCCGACGGTGTAATGTGTCCGACGGTGACCCGCCTGTTAATGTGTCCGACGGTGACCCGCCTGTTAATGTGTCCGACGGTGTAATGTGTCCGACGGTGACCCGCCTGTTAATGTGTCCGACGGTGTAATGTGTCCGACAGTGACCCGCCTGTTAATGTGTCCGATGGCCGTGTTGATGGTGACCCGCGGACCTCCTCCGTCCTCAGATCGAAGGACGTACGGTGGGAGGATGTTGTCGTCGTCCAGCACTTGCTCCACCTCAAACTCGCTGACCTCCACCGACTTGGAGCATTTATTCCTCAAAATCTGTTGAAAAAAAGATGATCTTCATCATCAGCACCTCGTTCATTTTTAACTATCTGAATATATCTGAGATCGGTAGTCCTGTCAAAGCTGCCGGTCTGAGTTGAGTCCGACAAACCTTCTCGATGGCCTTGTAGGTGGTCAGATCCTCCTCGAAGGCTTTGGTCCTCTCCGTGTCAGCCAGCATGATGTAGTTGGAGACGGGAGCTCGGGCTCGGCCTTTGGACTGGACGTAGGACCTGTACTCTGTGGGCAGGTCGAACCGCACCACCAGGTTACACTTTGGGATATCTACACCCTCCTCCACGATGCTGGTGGCGATCAGCAGGTTGGTTTCATGAGCGCGGAATTTACGGAGAACCTGGAAGAGAAAGATTAAAAACAAATATCAGAAAAATGACTGAAGAGCTGTGATGGTGTTCACGGAGATCCTCATTTTCAACAGTCTCTTCTTTCTATCTCATCAGATCCCACAAGCGACAGACACCTGCAGCATCCAGTGTGACATCACCAGACTGACGAGCAGCTTAAAAATGTCCCATGATGCTCTCTGATGACGTACCTCCTCCTGCTTCCTGAACTCCACCTCCATCTGCTTGTTGCGCGGCTGGTTCTTGCCGATGCTGTGTCCGGTGATGAAGTTGCTGCTGATGTAGGCGAGTTCCGGGTCCTGCTTCCCCGCTTCCTTGATGAGACTGAGGAACAAACAAAGGGCGTCTGATCAATCAGCAGCGGTTGTGTGTTAGTGGTGGACGGGAGGAAGAGTGTGGAGCAGGATGAGGGAGACTGACTGAGGTCAGAGGGAGGAGGAGGTGGCCAGATCAAACAAGCAGATTAACTTTTATGCATCAATAACAAATACAAAATCTATTATTTGAATTTCTCCAGCACAGTCATTAAAGGGAACATTAAACATCTGTAAGATGGTCAAAACGTCCTACCGGTTGAGGACCACTGCCGTGTAGCGTCTCTCCACAAAGATGATGCCACACAGGATGTTGGTGAACGGTGAAGGAAAGTTGGCTTCAGGCCTGTCTTTGGACTCCACCTCCTCATCCTCATCTTCGTCCTCCGAGTCGCTCCAGGACACGTAGTTGTCCTGGTTGCGGTTGTTGTACCACTCCACGCTCTCGAACTGCTGCCGCTCGAAGGGCTTGTACTCTCGCAGGATCTCGATGAGCCGGAGGACCTTGGGCGTGACGAACTTCAGGTCCAGGGCGGCGGGGGAGAAGTTCTCCTCACAGAGCGCGTGCACTTTACGCAGGATGGTGTCGGTGAAGAGCAGGAACTTCCTGCTGAGCTCCTCCTGCTCATGTTTGATGTACTTCTGCAGCTCCCGCACCATGATGCCTGCTGCCTTATCGGCACACCAGGGCCCGAGCACCTGCAGCACGGCCCGGCAGTCACTGAGGACCTGCAGAGGACAGGGACCGTGTCAACAACACTGTCGTGGACCCGGTTCTACTGCAGGTCTGATCAATGTTTCACTTTAACCTCATTATTACACAAGGTCAACTGATACATTGATCTCATGTAACTATTCATTAGTTACGCTTTGACTCTATTTCCCAACTGTTAAATGTGGTTTTATACAAAAAATAAAAATAGAAACAAGAATCTTCTCCCACAAAATTCTTAAAAAACATATCAGTCACAAAACAGCAAATTATAAGAAATGTGATCACATTGTGTTAATGTCTGTCCCGTCATGGTAAGATCATCAGTTGCTTTCTGTTCATCTTATTGACATAATCTTCATCTTCCTGATTCTTTACATACTTTAAACAGTTAACAAGTGTGCACACAAAGAGAACTTCATTTCCTGCTGTTATTTAGTCCAGAATATTCCTTCTTAGTTTAGTCTGGTTCCCAGACAGGCTGCGTGGCGACACGGGAGCATTTTTCTAACCCTTTTTTGTTCAGTTAGTAAAAACAACTTTCACATGATCAAACGATAACTAAATTACAGAAACTAAAATGTAAAAATGTTGGTGCTCTGACCTGTTTGGAGATGAAGGTGGGGTCGCGGTCCTCTCTGGCTGCAGATATTTGACAGTCATGGAGGAAGTGGAGAGCTTCATCCAGCTCGGCCTGCAGACGGGAGGACAGACCGCTCTTATCCACGTAGGGGCCGCAGTCCAAAACCACCTCTCTGGGCTGGGACGCGTATCTGGGCATAAAAACATGTTAACACAGGTGTGATGGAGAAGGCACTGATTCAGTTATCAGATGATTCTACAAATGCTACTCTGTGAGGTCCCCAGCACCAGTACCTGTCCAAGACCACGAGGTCGGTGGCGGTTTCAGCATTGCTCTTCAGGATCCTCTCCAGGTTCTGGATCTTCTGCTCCAGTTCAGACGGGTCACACTTTCCATTCAGGATGGACGCTGTGAGACCGAGGACACGAGGACCTGAGCATCCCTCAAACAGCTGCAGGCACAAAGGACAGCAGTCATCCTCTGGTCTCTTTAACAGTCCTCCAGAAGAAGATTATTCTGTCTGTTACCTTCATGATCTCCCGGTACGGGTGCTCTGTGATGGCCAGGTGACAGTCATCAAACACCACCAGGTTAATTTTAGACAGCGGTAAGATTTTCCTCCTCAGAACATGCAGGAAAATGTGGCAGGTCATGACCAGCACCTGTAGAAGTCAGGAGGATGTAGTCACGAGATGTTATATTCGGGAGGATGTAGTCACGAGATGTTATATTCGGGAGGATGTAGTCACGAGATGTTATATTCGGGAGGATGTAGTCAGAGATGTTATATTCGGGAGGATGTAGTCAGAGATGTTATATTCGGGAGGATGTAGTCAGAGATGTTATATTCAGGAGGATGTAGTCAGAGATGTTATATTCAGGAGGGTGTAGTCAGAGATGTTATATTCGGGAGGATGTAGTCAGAGATGTTATATTCAGGAGTAGTCAGAGATGTTATATCAGAGATGTTATATTCAGGAGGGTGTAGTCAGAGATGTTATATTCAGGAGGGTGTAGTCAGAGATGTTATATTCAGGAGGATGTAGTCAGAGATGTTATATTCAGGAGGGTGTAGTCAGAGATGTTATATTCAGGAGGATGTAGTCAGAGATGTTATATTCAGGAGGATGTAGTCAGAGATGTTATATTCAGGAGGATGTAGTCAGAGATGTTATATTCAGGAGGGTGTAGTCAGAGATGTTATATTCAGGAGGGTGTAGTCAGAGATGTTATATTCAGGAGGATGTAGTCAGAGATGTTATATTCAGGAGGATGTAGTCAGAGATGTTATATTCAGGAGGATGTAGTCAGAGATGTTATATTCAGGAGGATGTAGTCAGAGATGTTATATTCAGGAGGATGTAGTCAGAGATGTTATATTCAGGAGGATGTAGTCAGAGATGTTATATTCAGGAGGATGTAGTCAGATGTTATATTCAGGAGGATGTAGTCAGAGATGTTATATTCAGGAGGATGTAGTCAGATGTTATATTCAGGAGGATGTAGTCAGATGTTATATTCAGGAGGATGTAGTCAGAGATGTTATATTCAGGAGGGTGTAGTCAGAGATGTTATATTCAGGAGGATGTAGTCAGAGATGTTATATTCAGGAGGATGTAGTCAGATGTTATATTCAGGAGGATGTAGTCAGAGATGTTATATTCAGGAGGATGTAGTCAGATGTTATATTCAGGAGGATGTAGTCAGATGTTATATTCAGGAGGATGTAGTCAGAGATGTTATATTCAGGAGGATACAGCTTCCATGAATGAATCAGAAACACAAACCATGGTGGAAGCACAGTGATCACAACAACCTATAAAACATAAGAACAGCATGTTCATGCACCTGATTGTGGATGATCTGCTGCCTCCATTGCTGGTCCGTCCATGATGAGGTCTCCTCCACGTCTGTGTAACCTCCCACCTGGAGGTCAGAGTGAGTCCTGACTGCAGCTGCCTGCTGAACTACAGACAACACTGCACAAAAAATACAAGTAAAAAAAGAACATCAAGCTCAATCCTTTTATACACTAGAGACTTCTTTCATTTTAATAAGCAATACCAGACAGTAGATTTCTTTAATTTAGTTTCCATTGGAGCACTGTGTGCTGCAGGTACCCGAGTTCACCAGGAAGACAGTCCTCTTTGCATTAGCTTGGTAATGTCCTCGGATTTGATGGGAGAGCTCTTTTGTTAGAAGTACTGCGATGAAGGTCTTCCCTGAGCCGGTATTCAAGCAGACGATAGTGTTGTGTTCAAGAGCTGCTTCCAGAAGTTCTACCTGTGGAGAGAGTTTCAGGTTCAGACTAAGAGGAGGTGACGGAGGGCAGGAGGTCCAGAGGGCTGTTACAGACCTGATATTTCCTAGGTGTGTAGATGTTGTCATGGATGGCCTCCTGCTGCCACGGCAGACCGAAGAAAGGCCCCATGGGAGACGTAGCAGGGGTGACGAGCTGCAGGCCTGCCATGCTTCAAACAGGTGGAGGTGAGGGGGTGGGGCTCCTCCAGGTGTCACCTTTATCTCATTTCATCCTCCTGTTCTTTTCTCACGTTCACTGACAGGAGAGACAGAATATTATATTTCTATGTACATACAGATGAAAGACACAGCAGCAGACCATCACCGGTAGACCCTCCTCCACCTGAGGGAAACACTTGGCTCCCACTAATGGGTTAAAGACTGAGAGGACATCATTTCACTGAAACATGGATCCACAGCAGAGTTCCTGAAGTGCTGCATCCTCCGGGCAGACAGAACAGCTGATGAGGCTCCGAGCACAAAGAAGTGAGATGAATTGTCAGGACGAGACCAAATTTCCCATAAACACCTGCTGGGTTTGTTCCCATCAACCAGCAGGTGGTTTGTTTTGATTATGAGAGGATGAAGAGCTGCTGACTGTAAATAATGTTTGGAGAGACATTGTGTCATTATAACTTCAGCAGTTTCAGTTTTGTTCTTTTTTTTTTAAATGTATTTTGTTTAAATGGAGAAGTTGCAGGAATGTTGTAAAATTATAGGTCTCAGGAAATAATGTAGACATTTCTTGAATTTGCATCAACTACTGTGATCACATGACAATTCAGAGCAGCATACAGTA